>NC_138314.1:46237500-46365000 GCF_965601325.2 Salmo salar
TACCATGTTAAACTCTATTCCATACTATTACCATGTTGTTACTCTATTCTATACTATTACCATGTTAAACTCTATTCCATACTATTACCATGTTGTTACTCTATTCTATACTATTACCATGTTAAACTCTATTCTATACTATTACCATGTTAAACTCTATTCTATTCTATTACCATGTTGTTACTCTATTCCATACTATTACCATGTTGTTAAACTTTATTCCATACTATTACCATGTTGTTAAACTTTATTCCATGTTGTTAAACTTTATTCCATACTATTACCATGTTAAACTCTATTCTATACTATTACCATGTTAAACTCTATTCTATACTATTACCATGTTAAACTCTATTCTATTCTATTACCATGCTGTTACTCTATTCTATTCTATTACCATGTTGTTAAACTTTATTCCATACTATTACCATGTTGTTAAACTTTATTCCATGTTGTTACACTTTATTCCATGTTGTTAAACTTTATTCCATGTTGTTAAACTTTATTCCATACTATTACCATGTTGTTAAACTTTATTCCATGTTGTTAAACTCTATTCCATACTATTACCATGCTGTAACTATTTTACTGTAATACTCACTATGAATCCAAAGACCAGGGTTCCAAAGAACCCTCCTATGAATCCCTCCCACGTCTTCTTGGGAGACAGCTGTAACAAATAACAATAACACACTTCAATTTGTAACGCATGTTATGATAATTATTCGATTTCTTCCAACGAGGTCTTTTTTTTTTTATGCATAAATTGATTTTAAAATGGCAATTCCACCATTAAAACAATAAGATTCATAAAATGCCACATGAATTCACAATGCAGACGGTAAACATCACGCTTCCCGCAGAGATAGAAAATGGTATAATTTATACTGCTGTTGCTTTTCACGAAAGTGGCGCCATGTTAGCTTGTCGTCGTCATCCAATCACAAGTCAACAAACCAGCACTAGACTACAGACAGAGTTACAGCCTCCCTGTTCAAGTTATTAAGATATATTTATGCTAATAAATGGAAGATGGAATTAAAATGACAGAACTAAATGAGAAGGACAGGCTATAACACCAAGAGCCATCAGGTAGACTGCTATTTAATAACCTGAACAGAGTTATTTACTGTAGGATTCGGAAGGGGATAAAGCGCACAGTTGAAGTTATGTAGTCTCAATTAGCCTGGCTAACGTTAGCTGGCTAGCTTCTCTCGGTTTGATGCAGTCAAGACGGGGGACTATGTACACTGAACAAAAAAATAGACAAACGCAACATGTAAAGAGTTGGTCCCATGTTTCATGAGCTGAAATAAAAATATCCCAGAAATGTTTCATACTCATAAAAAAATGAATTTCTCTCAAATGTAGTGCACACATTTGTTTACATCCCTGTTAGTGAGCTTTTCTCCTTTGCCAAGATAATCCATCCAGCTAACAAGTGTGGCATATCAAGAAGCATGATCATTACACAGGTGCACCTTGTGCTGGGGGACAATAAAAGGCCACTCTAAAATGTGCAGTTTTGTCACACAACACAATGCCACAAATGTCTCAAGTTTTGAGGGGGTTTGTAATTGGCATGCTGACTGCAGGAATTTCCACCAGAGCTGTTGCCAAGAGAATTTCATGTTAATTTCTCTACCATAAGTCACCTAATTTGAGAGAATTTGGCAGTACGTCCAACAGGCGTCACAACCGTAGACCACGGGTAAGCTCGCCAGCCCAGGACCTCCACATCCGGCTTCTTCACCTGCTGGATCGTCTGAGACCAGTCACCCAGACAGCTGATGAAACTGTGGGTTTACACAACCGACACAACTGCATCTCTCCCCTTCATCCATTACAGCGCTGGTTAATAAAGTATAACTATTTTTTATTTTTTTTTATGTAATCAATAAATGTATCCTCCTACTAAAGTTACAGCATTGTGGTATTAGGTATTTGTAAAAAAAAAAAATATATATATATATATATATTATATAATATATTAAAAAAAACGCTTTATGATGATCGGAACCTGTTAGTGGTAGTTTTGTGATAACATTTAAATCACAGTGCAGTTAAGAAAAAAAAAACAGTTTTTCGGGTTGGGGGATTTAAGAAGGTTTTAACTTTTAAACATTCACACCCCTATTTCACACAGTGATGGCAGTGTTTCAACACAGCGATGACATTGCGTTTCCACCCAGCCCACCCTGGCCTAACAGGGTGTGAGAGTAACAGGGTGTGTGAGTAACAGGGTGTGTGAGTAACAGGGTGTGTGAATAACAGGGTGTGTGTGTCCATCCTAACCCCAATCCGCATGTGACTCAACTCCAATGGGAAAGAAAAAGGTCATGTATCTATTCTGTGGCCATACTGAAAAATTTCTGTTTCTCAGTGTGTGTGTGTGTACTAGTATAAATCATTTTACTATTAGAATAGTATCATACATTTTTCCGATAACTGGATATTTGAAATACTTGTGATTTTTAAAACTTGAGCTGAGCCCTGCTATACACTATTTCTGCCACTGGTGAGGAGACAGTGTGAGAGACGGGAGCAAGCGGATGGAGGGAGAGAGATTCAACTGGGCTACAGATACAAGATTCGGTAAGTTGTAGCAGCCAAAATATTGATCATCAATTCAAAAAACAGTGACGGTCTTGAATAAAGTAGCCTACAGAAGCTAGCTAGCTAGGCTAACGTTACACACTGCACTTTCTCCCCAAACAGATTCCTTTAAAAAACAGCCTACCTGTTGGTTGCTCATTGTAGCATACTCCTGAATTATTTCACTTTTAAATTCTGTGATTTTTATTTTCATCTGGCATTGTATTAGTGAACTCCTGCTATACAAGGAGCCTCTGACTGTGAAGTTAGTCACTTTGATTGGCCAACATAAACAACAAGCTACATGCTTCATGGTACCGGTCTTTTTAAATGGGGCACACGTCATAAAAACTATATTGAAAAGTTTGTTTTATTAAATTAAATCATTTGAAATGTCATGATATATCCTTGTATAACAATGTCACATGGATAATATTTACATTTAGAAAAAGTATGTATTTGTTCAAATATACCTACATTTACAGGCCTACTGGTGCCAGAAAAACATTCCCTAGAACCACCGCCACCAGCCGGTACCGTTGACACCAGGCAGGATGGGTCCATGGACTCATGCTGCTTTACGCCAAATCCTTACTCTGCCGTCAGTATGACTCAACAGGAACCGGGATTCGTCGGACCAGGAAATGTTTTCCCACTCCTCAAGTGTCCAGTGTTGGTGATGGCGATGGTGGTGTTGGCGATGGTGGTGTTGGCGATGGTGGTGTTGGCGATGGGGTTTGTCGCATCATTCTCGGTAAAACCTAGACACTGTCGTGCGTGAAAAGCCACCACCACCATCGCCAACACCACCATCGCCAACACCACCACCACCATCGCCAACACCACCATCGCCAACACCACCATCGCCATCACCAACACTGGACACTTGAGGAGTGGGAAAACATTTCCTGGTCCGACGAATCCCGGTTCCTGTTGAGTCATACTGACGGCAGAGTAAGGATTTGGCGTAAAGCAGCATGAGTCCATGGACCCATCCTGCCTGGTGTCAACGGTACCGGTGTTGGCGATGGCGTTGGTGATGGCGATGGTGATGGTGATGGTGTTGGTGATGGCGATGGTGTTGGTGATGGCGTTGGTGTTGGTGATGGTGATGGCGTTGGTGATGGCGTTGGTGATGGCGATGGTGATGGTGTTGGTGATGGCGATGGCGTTGGCGATGGTGATGGTGTTGGTGATGGCGATGGTGTTGGTGATGGTGATGGCGTTGGTGATGGCGTTGGTGATGGCGATGGTGATGGTGTTGGTGATGGCGATGGCGATGGTGTTGGCGATGGTGATGGTGTTGCCGTGCCCACTGGAGCTGCTTCTTGTTTTTAGCTGTTAGGAGTGGAACTCCAGTGTGGTCTTCTGCTGCAATAGCCAATCCGTGACAAGGACCGACAAGTTGTGCGTTCCCGAGATGCCGTTATTCGCCTGTTAGCTTGCATGACCCATGACCCATGCCATTCTCCTTTGACCTCTCATCAACGAGCTGTTTTCACCCACAGGACTACCGCTGACTGGATGTTTTTCTTGGGGTTTGTCGCATCATTCTCGGTAAAACCTAGACACTGTCGTGCGTGAAAAGCCCAGGAGGCCGTTCGTTTCTGAGATAATGGAACCCGCACGCCTGGCACCGACAATCATACCACACAACAAAGTCGCTTAGGTCACTGATTTTGCCCATTCTAACGTTCAATCGAACAGTAACTGAATGCCTCGATGCCTGTTTTATATAGCCACGTGACTCACTGTCTAGGAGCCATCCATTTTGGTGAATGGAGTCATGTACCTAATAAACTGGCCACTGAGTGTATAATATAATACAGTATACATTAAATGTACCTTAATGAGTGGTGTTCTGCCAAAGAAGAAACCAAACAGGTAGGCCATGATGTCATTGCAGATCACTATGGAGACAGGGACGAGGAACCTGGAAAACAACGTTCAAAAATACGTCAACTCCAACCTAACATTATCTTTACATTTGACCAACGAGCATCTTTACCGTTTACAGATATTGTTTTACAAAATACAGTTTGAATACAGAGCCATGAGGAGGACCTCTGTATTTGGGCTCAGCGCTGACTACCATAGGGCTGACAACCATAGGGCTGACTACCATAGGGCTGACTACCATAGGGCTGACTACCATAGGGCTGACTACCATAGGGCTGACTACCATAGGGCTGAGGGCTGACTACCATAGGGCTCAGGGCTGACTACCATAGGGCTCAGGGCTAACTACCATAGGGCTCAGGGCTAACTACCATAGGGCTGACTACCATAGGGCTCAGGGCTAACTACCATAGGGCTGACTACCATAGGGCTCAGGGCTAACTACCATAGGGCTAACTACCATAGGGCTCAGGGCTGACTACCATAGGGCTGACTACCATAGGGCTCAGGGCTAACTACCATAGGGCTGAGGGCTGACTACCATAGGGCTGACTACCATAGGGCTCAGCGTTGACTACCATAGGGCTGAGGGCTGACTACCATAGGGCTGAGGGCTGACTACCATAGGGCTGACTACCATACGGCTCAGCACTGACTACCATAGGGCTCAGGGATACTACCATAGGGCTCAGGGCTGACTACCATAGGGCTCAGGGCTGACTACCATAGGGCTGACTACCATAGGGCTGAGGGCTGACTACTATAGGGCTGAGGGCTGACTACCATAGGGCTGAGGGCTGACTACCATAGGGCTGACTACCATAGGGCTGAGCGCTGACTACCATAGGGCTCAGGGCTAACTACCATAGGGCTGACTACCATAGGGCTCAGGGCTAACTACCATAGGGCTAACTACCATAGGGCTCAGGGCTGACTACCATAGGGCTCAGGGCTAACTACCATAGGGCTCAGGGCTAACTACCATAGGGCTGAGGGCTGACTACCATAGGGCTGACTACCATAGGGCTGAGGGCTGACTACCATAGGGCTGACTACCATAGGGCTCAGCGTTGACTACCATAGGGCTCAGGGCTAACTACCATAGGGCTCAGGGCTAACTACCATAGGGCTGACTACAATAGGGCTCAGGGCTAACTACCATAGGGCTGACTACCATAGGGCTCAGGGCTAACTACCATAGGGCTAACTACCATAGGGCTCAGGGCTGACTACCATAGGGCTGACTACCATAGGGCTCAGGGCTAACTACCATAGGGCTGAGGGCTGACTACCATAGGGCTGACTACCATAGGGCTCAGCGTTGACTACCATAGGGCTGAGGGCTGACTACCATAGGGCTGAGGGCTGACTACCATAGGGCTGAGGGCTGACTACCATAGGGCACAGCGCTGACTACCATAGGGCTCAGCGCTGACTACCATAGGGCTCAGCGCTGACTACCATAGGGCTGACTACCATACGGCTCAGCGCTGACTACCATAGGGCTCAGGAATACTACCATAGGGCTCAGGGCTGAATACCATACGGCTGAGGGCTGACTACCATAGGGCTGACTACCATAGAGCTCAGCACTGACTACCATAGGGCTGAGGGCTGACTACCATAGGGCTGACTACCATAGGGCTGAGGGCTGACTACCATAGGGCTGACTACCATAGGGCTGAGCGCTGACTACCATAGGGCTGAGCGCTGACTACCATAGGGCTCAGGGCTAACTACCATAGGGCTGACTACCATACGGCTCAGCGCTGACTACCATAGGGCTCAGGGATACTACCATAGGGCTCAGGGCTGACTACCATAGGGCTCAGGGATGACTACCATAGGGCTCAGGGCTGACTACCATAGGGCTCAGCGCTGACTACCATAGGGCTCAGCGCTGACTACCATAGGGCTCAGGGCTAACTACCATAGGGCTCAGGGCTAACTACCATAGGGCTGACTACCATAGGGCTGAGCGCTGACTACCATAGGGCTCAGGGCTAACTACCATAGGGCTCAGGGCTAACTACCATAGGGCTGACTACCATAGGGCTGACTACCATAGGGCTCAGCGTTGACTACCATAGGGCTCAGGGCTGACTACCATAGGGCTGAGGGCTGACTACCATAGGGCTGAGGGCTGACTACCATAGGGCTCAGCGCTGACTACCATAGGGCTCAGGGCTGACTACCATAGGGCTGACTACCATAGGGCTGAGGGCTGACTACCATAGGGCTCAGCACTGACTACCATAGGGCTGAAGGCTGACTACCATAGGGCTGAGGGCTGACTACCATAGGGCTCAGCACTGACTACCATAGGGCTGAGGGCTGACTACCATAGGGCTGACTACCATAGGGCTGAGGGCTGACTACCATAGGGCTGAGGGCTGACTACCATAGGGCTGACTACCATAGGGCTGAGCGCTGACTACCATAGGCCTGAGCGCTGACTACCATAGGGCTCAGGGCTAACTACCATAGGGCTGACTACCATACGGCTCAGCGCTGACTACCATAGGGCTCAGGGATACTACCATAGGGCTCAGGGCTGACTACCATAGGGCTGAGGGCTGACTACCATAGGGCTCAGGGCTGAATACCATACGGCTCAGGGCTGAATACCATAGGGCTCAGGGCTGACTACCATACGGCTCAGCGCTGACTACCATAGGGCTGAGCGCTGACTACCATAGGGCTCAGGGCTAACTACCATAGGGCTCAGATGGTGAAATCAGACTACTACAGTATCAGTGAAGAGAAGCAGACTACTACAGTATCAGGTAATCAGACTACTACAGTATCAGTGAAGAGGAGAGAAAGGACAGGTTTTTCAGGGACAGGTTTCTGGGCGTATTGTGTTTGCTGTTGTGTCTCTTACCAGATCATTCCTTCAAACAGGTTCTGGATGACCAAGTGAGACTGAGTCACCACTATCAGTAGGGTCACATGGGTCCACGCAAACTGCAGGGGCAAACCACACACACACACACACAGTTAGCGATGGGGAATGTAACCTGATCACTCACAATAACAAGGTTGGCAGGTAGAATGCAGAGATAGGCAGACAGGCTATAGATGTAGAAATACAGTATCTAGATAGGCAGGCTATAGAAATACAGTATCCAGATAGGCAGGCAATATAGATATAAAAAATACAGCATCTAGACAGGCAGGCAATAGATATAGAAATAGAGTATCTAGATCGGCAAGGCTGAGTCACTCCACACCACTACACCCACTGATATCTATGGTAGGCTAATAAAGATGTGTTTTTTTTAACACAGCACACTAGGTGTGTGTGTGTGTGTGTGTGTGTGTGTGTGTGTGTGTGTGTGTGTGTGTGTGTGTGTGTGTGTGTGTGTGTGTCATGCTGGCTAGTCTGAAACGTCATCCCATGTAGTGCACCTACTGTTTCATCCAGAGAGAGAGAGAGTTGGTCAAATGTATTTATCGTTTCACTATGTAGTGCTCTACTTTTTACTCAAAGGTCAACAGTGGTGCAGTACATAGGGAATAGGGTTCCATTTGAGCCGTAGTCTGGGAGGTAGTAAGCTGTATAGTAGGGTTCCCCAATAGGAGGGAGCTGTATAGTAGGGTTCCCCAATAGGAGGGAACTGCATAGTAGGGTTCCCCAATAGGAGGCAGTAAGCTGTATAGTAGGGTTCCCCAATAGGAGGGATCTGCATAGTAGGGTTCCCCAATAGGAGGCAGTAAGCTGTATAGCAGGGTTCCCCAATAGGAGGCAGTAAGCTGTATAGTAGGGTTCCCCAATAGGAGGCAGTAAGCTGTATAGTAGGGTTCCCCAATAGGAGGCAGTAAGCTGAATAGTAGGGTTCCCCAATAGGAGGGATCTGTATAGTAGGGTTCCCCAATAGGAGGGATCTGTATAGTAGGGTTCCCCAATAGGAGGGATCTGTATAGCAGGGTTCCCCAATAGGAGGGAGTAAGCTGTATAGTAGGGTTCCCCAATAGGAGGCAGTAAGCTGTATAGTAGGGTTCCCCAATAGGAGGGATCTGAATAGTAGGGTTCCCCAATAGGAGGCAGTAAGCTGTATAGTAGGGTTCCCCAATAGGAGGCAGTAAGCTGTATAGTAGGGTTCCCCAATAGGAGGCAGTAAGCTGTATAGTAGGGTTCCCCAATAGGAGGGATCTGAATAGTAGGGTTCCCCAATAGGAGGGATCTGTATAGTAGGGTTCCCCAATAGGAGACATTAAGCTGTATAGTAGGGTTCCCCAATAGGAGGCAGTAAGCTGTATAGTAGGGTTCCCCAATAGGAGGGAGCTGAATAGTAGGGTTCCCCAATAGAAACCCTACTATACAGTGTGTGTATATAAATGTATATATTACACACACAGTACCAGTCAAAAGGTTGGACAGACCTACTCATTCCAGAGTTTTTCTTTATTTGTACTATTTTCTACATTGTAGAATTACAGTGAAGACATCAAAATGATATTAACACATATGGAATCATGTAGTAATCATAAAAAGTGTTAAACAAATCAAAATATATTTTAGGTTCTTCAAAATAGCCACCCTTTGCCTTGATGACAGCTTTGCACACTCTTGGCATTCTCTCAACTAGCTTCATGAGGAATGCTTTTCCAACAGCCTTGAAGGAGTTCCCACATATGCTGAGCACTTGTTGGCTGCTTTTCCTTCACTCTGCGGTCCAACTCATCCCAAACGGGTTGAGGTCTGGTCATTGTGGAGGCCAGGTCATCTGATGCAGCACTCCAATTCTCCTTCTTGGTCAAATAGCCCTTACACAGCCTGGAGCTGTGTTTGGGGTCATTGTCCTGTTGAAAAACGAATTATAGTCCCACTAAGCGCTAACCAGATGGGATGGCGTATCGCTGCAGAATGCTGTGGTAGCCTTGCTGGTTAAGTCTGCCTTGAACTCTAAATAAATCACTGACAGTGTCACCAGCAAAACACACCCACACCATCACACTTCCTCCTCCATGCTTCACTGTGGAAACCACACATGCGGAGATCATCCCATCACCTACTCTGCATCTCACAAAGACACGGCGGTTGGAACCAAAAATCTCAAATTTGGACAGATTTTCACCAGTCTAATGTCCATTGCTGGTGTTTCTTGGCCCAAGCAAGTCTCTTCTTCTTATTGGTGTCCTTTAGTAGTAGTTTCTTTGCAGCAATTCGACCATGAAGGCCTGATTCACACAGTCTCCTCTGAACAGTTGATATTGAGATGTGTCTGTTACTTGAACTCTGTGAAGCATTTATTTGGGCTGCAATCTGAGGCTGGTAACTCTAATGAACTTATCCTCTGCAGCAGAGGTAACTCTGGGTCTTCCTTTCCTGTGGCGGTCCTCATGAGAGACAGTTTCATCATAGTGCTTGATGGTTTTTGCGACTGCACTTGAAGAAACTTTCAAAGTTCTTTACATTTTCCACATTGACTGACCTTTATGTCTTAAAGTAATGATGGAGTGTTGTTTCTCTTTGCTTATTTGAGCTGTTCTTGCCATAATATGGACTTGGTCTTTTACCAAATAGGGCTATCTTCTGTATACCACCCCTATCTTGTCACAACACAACTGATTGGCTCAAACGCATTGAGGAAAGAAATTCTACAAATGAACTTTTAACAAGGCACACCTGTTAATTGAAATGCATTCCAGGTGATTACCTCACAAAGCTGGTTGAGAGAATGCCAAGAGTGTGCAAAGCTGTCATCAAGGCTAAGGGTGGCTACTTTGAAGAATCTCAAATATAAAATATATTTTGATTTGTTTAACACTTTTTATGGTTACTACATGATTCCATATGTGTTATTTCACAGTTTGTAGAATAATAGTGAAGACATCAATGTAGAAAATAGTAAAAATAAAGACAAACCCTGGAATGAGTAGATGTGTCCAAACTTTTGACTGGTACTGTATATATTTATTTTATTATTTTCGTTGTTGGATATAAAACATATATATATATTTTTTTAAATCACCAGGAAATCAGCTCAAATTTATTTTAATTTAGGAAATCTATTCCAAATGTAAATCAAAGTTTTAAATTATTCCTTTTTTTTTTTTTTTTTTTGTCAAAATACTCCAATCTCCGTTTTGGTGATTCTTACTGTCAATTTGCGCTGTAGAAATGATTTATAACCATGTTCCCTGGGGGAGGACCCCCCCTGACCATCCGTGGCTGGATGTAACTGGGGAACCCTGCTGTATAGTATGGCATGCAGAGTATCAGGACGGTGATTGGGCAGTTGGTCAGTGGTATCCAGGGTTACTTGACTCATACACACCATGTAAAACTGCAGGCGATAATGCTTCTTCACTAAACTCAGAACAAACATGCAGAAACCTGTGAAAAATCAGATAACATGCGGTCAGTTTCTCTGCAAAAGATGGGAGGGGAAAGAACAACATCTTCATCCTCATCATCATCATTCCATACCCCCCCCCCCACCACACACCTTTAATCTGTTGCAGTAGGGTATCAATAGGGATGTGCATCTTTTGAGACGATTTAATATACGTAAATAGATACATGGACGCATAGGTTTACATTTGAAAACGATTCAGTGAATCGATGAGCTCAGTTGGTAGAGCATGGTGTTTGCAACACCAGGGTTGTGGGTTCGATTCCCACGGGGGGCCAGCACAGAAAAAAAAATCTATGAAATGTATGCATTCACTGCTGTAAGTCGCTCTGGATAAGAGCGTCTGCTAAATGACTAAAATGTAAAATGTAAATGTAATAAAAATGTTGCATTTATTTGTTGCATAAAAACATATTCCTTTTCAAGTTGAAATCAGCTGCTGATCGGAGCTCACGGGTTGGATGTGTGTGTGTGTGTGTGTGTGTGTGTGTGTGTGTGTGTGTGTGTGTGTGTGTGTGTGTGTGTGTGTGTGTGTGTGTGAGAGAGAGAGAGAATGATGTACACTGCGTGCAAAATTATTAGGCAAGTGAGTATTCTGATATTATCTGCTATCATTGAGGATGAGGTAGTTGGACCTTTTTGGGTTGAAGATGGACTGAAACTCAACTCCCAAACCTACTGCCAGTTTCTGGAATATTCTTTCGTCAAACAGTGGTACAGGAAGAAGTCCTCAGCATTCTAGAAGGCCATGATCTTTATGCAGGACAATGCTCCATCACATGCATCCAAGTACTCCACTGCTTGGCTAGCCAGCAAGGGCCTCAGAGATGCCTGAATAACGACCTGGCCCCCTTCCTCACCGGACTTAAATCCTATTGAGAACTTGTGGGCCCTTCTGAAACGTGAGATTTACAGCGAGGGAAGACAATACACCTCTTTGAACAGCATTTGGGAGGCTGTGGTTGCTGCCTCAGCGAAAGGTGATCGTGAACAGATCAAGAAACTGACAGACTCCATGGATGGAAGGCTCATGGCAGTTATTGAAAAAGAAGGGTAACTGGTAACTGAATATTTATGAAAGGTCGAAAATTGTTATTTAAATTGTCATTTTGTGTTACTTATTTGTTACACTTACTCTAAAAATTGAGAATAAACAAGTGAGTTGGGAGAAATTATTTTTGGTATTTAATTTCCTAATAATTGTGCACACTTATATATTCCCCTGAGAAAGACACAACAACTCACTTTTCCTTTGTTAAACATTCCGGTTTGAGGTTCAATAACAGTTTTGGATTGACTGAGAGCATTGTGTTTGTTCAACAGTAAAATTAATCCTGAGGAATACAATTTGTCTAATAACTGTGCCCTCAGCGTATATCTATGGTGTAGGTGCCTGATCTGAGACATAAAGGAGACTACCACCCCTCTACCAGATTAGAGTATTAAAGGAGACTACCACCCCACTACCAGATTAGAGCCATAAAGGAGACTACCACCCCACTACCAGATTAGAGCCATGAGGGAGACTAGACATCTACCACCCCACTACCAGATTAGAGCCATAAAGGAGACTACCACCCCACTACCAGATTAGAGCCATAAAGGAGACTACCACCCCACTACCAGATTAGAGCCATAAAGGAGACTACCACCCCACTACCAGATTAGAGCCATAAAGGAGACTACCACCCCTCTACCAGATTAGAGCCATAAAGAGACTACCACCCCACTACCAGATTAGAGCCATAAAGGAGACTACCACCCCTCTACCAGATTAGAGCCATAAAGAGACTACCACCCCACTACCAGATTAGAGCCATAAAGGAGACTACCACCCCTCTCCCAGATTAGAGACATAAAGGAGACTACCACCCCTCTACCAGATTAGAGCCATGAGGGAGACTACCACCCCACTACCAGATTAGAGACATAAAGAAGACTACCACCCCACTACCAGATTAGAGCCATAAAGGACACTACCACCCCTCTACCAGATTAGAGACATAAAGAAGACTACCACCCCACTACCAGATTAGAGTATTAAAGGAGACTACCACCCCACTACCTGATTAGAGTATTAAAGGAGACTACCACCCCACTACCAGATTAGAGCCATGAGGGAGACTAGACATCTACCACCCCACTACCAGATTAGAGCCATAAAGGAGACTACCACCCCTCTACCAGATTAGAGCCATAAAGAGACTACCACCCCACTACCAGATTAGAGCCATAAAGGAGACTACCACCCCTCTACCAGATTAGAGCCATAAAGAGACTACCACCCCACTACCAGATTAGAGCCATAAAGGAGACTACCACCCCTCTCCCAGATTAGAGACATAAAGGAGACTACCACCCCTCTACCAGATTAGAGACATAAAGAAGACTACCACCCCACTACCAGATTAGAGTATTAAAGGAGACTACCACCCCACTACCAGATTAGAGTATTAAAGGAGACTACCACCCCACTACCAGATTAGAGCCATAAAGGAGACTAGACATCTACCACCCCACTACCAGATTAGAGCCATAAAGGAGACTACCACCCCTCTTACCAGATTAGAGCCATAAAGAGACTACCACCCCACTACCAGATTAGAGCCATGAGGGAGACTACCACCCCTCTACCAGATTAGAGCCATGAGGGAGACTACCACCCCACTACCAGATTAGACTATTAAAGGAGACTACCACCCCACTACCAGATTAGAGCCATGAGGGAGACTACCACCCCACTACCAGATTAGAGCCATGAGGGAGACTACCACCCCACTACCAGATTAGACTATTAAAGGAGACTACCACCCCACTACCAGATTAGAGCCATGAGGGAGACTACCACCCCACTACCAGATTAGAGCCATGAGGGAGACTAGACATCTACCACCCCACTACCAGATTAGAGCCATGAGGGAGACTAGACATCTACCACCCCACTACCAGATTAGAGCCATGAGGGAGACTACCACCCCACTACCAGATTAGAGCCATGAGGGAGACTAGACATCTACCACCCCACTACCAGATTAGAGCCATGAGGGAGACTACCACCCCACTACCAGATTAGAGCCATGAGGGAGACTACCACCCCACTACCAGATTAGAGCCATGAGGGAGACTAGACATCTACCACCCCACTACCAGATTAGAGCCATAAAGGAGACTACCACCCCTCTACCAGATTAGAGCCATAAAGAGACTACCATCCCACTACCAGATTAGAGCCATGAGGGAGACTACCACCCCACTACCAGATTAGAGCCATAAAGGAGAGTACCACCCCTCTACCAGATTAGAGCCATAAAGAGACTACCATCCCACTACCAGATTAGAGCCATGAGGGAGACTACCACTCCACTACCAGATTAGAGCCATGAGGGAGACTAGACACCTACCACCCCTCTACCAGATTAGAGCCATGAGGGAGACTACCACCCCACTACCAGATTAGAGCCATAAAGGAGACTACCACCCCACTACCAGATTAGAGCCATGAGGGAGACTACCATTCCACTACCAGATTAGAGCCATGAGGGAGACTACCATTCCACTACCAGATTAGAGCCATGAGGGAGACTACCACTCCACTACCAGATTAGAGCCATGAGGGAGACTACCACCCCACTATCAGATTAGAGCCATGAGGGAGACTAGACATCTACCACCCCACTACCAGATTAGAGCCATAAAGGAGACTACCACCCCACTACCAGATTAGAGCCATGAGGGAGACTACCACCCCACTACCAGATTAGAGCTATGAGGGAGACTACCACCCCACTACCAGATTAGAGCTATGAGGGAGACTACCACCCCACTACCAGATTAGAGCCATGAGGGAGACTACCACCCCACTACCAGATTAGAGCCATAAAGGAGACTACCACCCCACTACCAGATTAGAGCCATGAGGGAGACTACCACCCCACTACCAGATTAGAGCCATAAAGGAGACTACCACCCCACTACCAGATTAGAGCCATGAGGGAGACTACCACCCCTCTACCAGATTAGAGCCATGAGGGAGACTACCAGATTAAAACCATAAGGGAGACCATCACCCCCATCAGATTTGTGGTCAATGTAACCTATGTTTTTTGTCTCCCCACTGTGGTTCTGAAATCACCATCCCCCACTAATGAACTTATTTTTGCAGATTAAGTGTTTGAGCTAGTCATGTATCAATATTTATTCTTTACAAATTAGCTATGACATACCCAACGAATATTTCGCAAATTTTGGATTTCACCCCCCATCAAAAAAAAAATTATGGTTTGGATTGTTTGGAAGTTTTAATGGAGAGATCTTCTCCGACTTCGGCCATGCAGCGCACCTCGCAAAAAGTATTGCTTGTTATGAAATGATGAACATTACCCTGTATATCTAATAATGACCATCGGGGACCGATGCGTATCGGTGAATCGTTACATCCTTAGCTATTAACCAAACAGTCACTGTATATATATGGCCTGATCGTAACAGTGAGAGGGTATTATAATATCCACCCGGCACAGCCAGAAGAGGACTGGCCACCCCTCATAGCCTGGTTCCTCTCTAGGTTTTGGCCTTTCTAGGGAGTTTTTCCTAGGGAGTTTCTCCTAGCCACCGTGCTTCTTTCACATGCATTGCTTGCTGTTTGGGGTTTTAGGCTGGGTTTCTGTACAGCACTTTGAGAATATCAGCTGATGTAAGAAGGGCTATATAAATACATTTGATTTGATTTTGTATACATAGTCACATGACATTCCCTGCTCTATTGAATGAACGGGACATCACATTTTCAAAACATTGTCTTTTAAAACTGGAATCCTTAAAATTGGTCAAACTGTCCGTTTGGGATACTACAACAAAGAAGTTACTAACAACAAAACACTATTCTGTTCCCTTCAGACATCGTCGCATGGAAAATGTATTTTAGCAAACTGCTATACACTCCTCTCCTCTGTTTAATCAAAACAAAATACTAAAAAAAGGTGCTGTGGCAAACAGCGGTTTCCTCAAATGCAAATTCCATCTTTAAGCATTTTACACAACGAACAACGCTACCTCAGAAAACAAAACTCCATTGGATTTGATTGAAGAGCTATAGATTTGTAGCATGGTCCCAGATATGTTTGTGCGGTCTTGCTAAACGGATATTGCCAATGTCACGCTGAGTTGTTAAGACCGCAAAAAAAAACAGATTTTTGGACCAGGGCTAATAGAACTCAATTTGTGACTCGTTTCAAATACGCGGAGGGAGTTGAAAAGAGAACACAAAGAAGGCTGTTGTATAAAACACCCGTCTCCGGATTACATCGTCAAAATAAGGGCAACCATGGCATCCGTGACAGAGAGGGAGAAGCGTAAGAGAGTCTAGCTAGCTACATTTTCAGATATTATACGTTTCAAATTTTGTCAGAAAGTCATTTTCATTGCAAGTTAAAGTGTAGCTAGCTAACATCAGCTGGCTGGTTCGCTAGCTAACGTTGTGTAGGATCTGCGTAGTAATATTATTCATATCTCAGAGCCATTTGCATTGCTAGTTATAGCCTAATGTTAGCTAGCTAACTAGTTGGTTAGCTTTAGCTACCTGTAGATTCATGCATGGTAGTAACGTTATGAGTTGGGATTATGGTTCATTGTTTAGCTAGCTAGCTACATGTCTAAACGAAAGACTCCACTATGCAAGTGACCATTTCACTTCACCGTTTACACATTCTGTATCCTGTGCATGTGACAAATAAATGTTGATTTAATTTAATATACTGTGTGTTTGTTTACCAGAGACGGTAATGTGAAGAACAACATGACCTGCACCAAAGTCAAATTAGGATATAACGTTAGGCCAAAGAAACAATGTCCAAGTTAGTAAAATTCTCTGGTAGAATTCTCTGTGTTTATTTTTGTCACACTCAAAACCGTAAGCTATTTTCTGTAATTAGCTCGTCATTAACTTCTAAATAATGATCTTGTTGTGAGTTTATTTTCCGGTAATAATTAATACAACTTAGCTAAAGTCAAGACGGTGTCAGCTATATGACATGGTCATTATTTGAACTGACTAGCCAGCTAACTTAACGTTAGCAAGCTAGCTAACAAGCTAGAAACGAACCAAAACATTGTTTAGAAAGTTGCTTTTAGTTGTCTGGTTTGCTAGATTGACATATGCTAAATTCATTTTTAAATGGATGGGTTTATTGGTGTTAAAATTAAATCAAATTGTATTTGTCACATGTGCCAAATACAACAGGTGTAGACCTTAGCGTGAAATGTTGACATATGCTAAATTCATTTTTAAATGGATGGGTTTATTGGTGTTAAAATTAAATCAAATTGTATTTGTCACATGTGCCAAATACAACAGGTAGACCTTAGCGTGAAATGTTTACATACAAGCCCTTAACCCACAATGCAGATTTAATAAAATATAGTTACGAAAATATTTACTAAATAAACTAAAGTAAAAATAATTAAAAAAATACTAAATGAAAAAAATCCTTCTGCTACTGGATCCTGGACTTCCTGACTATTCTGGACCACCTGCTGACGTCATGCAGCCTGGCGTTTTCACAACAGCAAGTTTGATGTCGGACGACAATAGAACGTTCATGAGGTCACTGCGACAACTGTCTACAGACATGTCTATAGACGTAGTATAAACCAGCCTTTAGTCTTGACGTCTTTGGTTGTTTAGTACACTATACAGTACTCACTCTGTTTAGCACATGGCCTCACATGTGAATCCTTAAAGGGTTGGGTGGGGCTAAAGGCTTAAGAGGGTGTGAACGATGCTGAACGGGTGTAGACAAAGAAGAGCTCTCCAGTAGGTGTACAAAAATATTCAAGGACCATTTTCTCAAAAGTGGGGTTACAAATTTATAAACTTTCAAAGCAGAATTACTTTCCCATTGTTCCTCAACTGTAGTGTATGATATACCATTCTCTGAGTCTCTACTTCTATCTAATGTAAAAATAAAAAATAAAATAAAACACTATTTCAAATGTTGCTACATAAGACCGAATTGAGCCGGTCGGTCACATTTGTGCTGAAGGTGTCGATTAAAACCCTCATTGTGTGTCGGATTTCGCCACATAAAGCAAGCAGCCGATATGAAATCCCCTAGGAAGAAGTTGCGTATTGAAGTCGCCGGGCAGATTTAGTCTGTTCAGCAGAGAGTTGTGGATTTTAACTGGCTGTGACAGACAGTCACACACCAGCCAGGGTCAAGTCAAAAATAGAGTCCAAAGCCAGTATTCACAAAGGCTGTGTTTACATTGGCAGCCCAAAATCAGATCTATTGGCTGATTTTTCAGGGAATGTGTAAACAGCAAAAAATAAAAATAAATAAAAAGATGGAATCTGATCTTCCAGGCTAGCAGGAAGCTGGAGGGAGAAAGGAAATGTTGTCATGTATTCGCCTAACTAGCTAACACACCAATAAGGTGAGGAAGAGGGGGGGGTAACTGACGATAGTGTGTCTGTTTCTGAATGGTTGTTATAGAAATGCTCTTTGGCCCGAGTCCATAGGCTTCTGAGAAACATACTTTATAGCCCTGTTAGTTAATCACCAACCGCAGTGTGTAGGGACTTACGTCAGTCTAGTAGTCAATGTTTCACGTCGGCCTCGTCTTTACAATAAAACTACCCAGCCAACAGGGGACGTCCTAAGGACGTCCAGGGGACCGTGACACAAACCTCCCGATGTTCCGCGACTCATTTTTGTTTGCTGGGTAAGTAGCTAGCCCAGAGGTTTGCAAGCGTTTTTGGTCTGTCACCCCATTTTTGATACAAATTTTATTTTTGTGTGTGTAATCAATAGCCAATGATAACTTTTATTTTGTTTTGTTTTTTTAAATTGGGACGATGGCGGGCTGGCAGTGCTTTTGACGGTATTTCAATCTGAAGACAGTATGGTTTGAAGTGATTGAAATGCATCACAAAAGGTATTGGGAAGTTCACCAGATGTTGTTAAGAAAATAAAAGAACATCATCAATATCTGATTTATTTCCTGGTTTTGTCCACCGGGTTCTGAAGGCTTGTGGACTTAGTAGAGAGAAACGGAATATAGAACTCTTTCCATGACAGACTGACCAGGTGAAGCCATGATCCCTTATTGATGTTACCTAAATCCACTTAAAAATCAGTGTAGATGAAAGGGGAGGAGACCGGTTAAAGAAGGATTTTTAAACCTCGAGACAATTGAGACATGGATTGTGTATGTGTGTCATTCAGAGGGTTGAACTGGCACGACAAGATATTTAAGTGCCTTTGAACAGGGGGTATGGTAGTAGGTGCCAGGTCGTACCGGTTTGTGTCAAGGGCTGCGACGCTGCTGGGTTTTTCACTTTGTAGCTCAAACCGTTCAAAAGATAGCAGGAAGAAAACAGAAACCGGTTACTCACGTAACCCCGGTTCTATGAACCAAGCATGATTTTCTTTCTCTCATGACCCCATTTTTCAAATCAGGCTGTTAAAATGTGCCTGTATATATGTTCTAATAGACCAGTATATTAGTACTGCTGTTTCTATGTTATTATAGACCAGTGTATTAGTACTGCTGTTTCTATGTTATTATAGATCAGTGTATTAGTACTGCTGTTTCTATGTTATTATAGACCAGTGTATTAGTACTGCTGTTTCTATGTTGTTATAGACCAGTGTATTAGTACTGCTGTTTCTATGTTATTATAGACCAGTGTATTAGTACTGCTGTTTCTATGTTCTAATAGACCAGTGTATTAGTACTGCTGTTTCTATGTTATTATAGACCCGTGTATTAGTACTGCTGTTTCTATGTTCTAATAGACCAGTGTATTAGTACTGCTGTTTCTATGTTATTATAGACCAGTGTATTAGTACTGCTGTTTCTATGTTGTTATAGACCAGTGTATTAGTACTGCTGTTTCTATGTTATTATAGACCAGTGTATTAGTACTGCTGTTTCTATGTTATTATAGACCAGTGTATTAGTACTGCTGTTTCTATGTTATTATAGACCCGTGTATTAGTACTGCTGTTTCTATGTTATTATAGACCAGTGTATTAGTACTGCTGTTTCTATGTTATTATAGACCCGTGTATTAGTACTGCTGTTTCTATGTTATTATAGACCAGTGTATTAGTACTGCTGTTTCTATGTTATTATAGACCCGTGTATTAGTACTGCTGTTTCTATGTTATTATAGACCAGTGTATTAGTACTGTTGTTTCTATGTTATTATAGACCAGTGTATTAGTACTGTTGTTTCCATGAACAAAGCTACGTAGGATGGATTTACCGACAGACCGTTTAACGTTTACGGGTTATTACCGTTTCATAACAACGGCCGGGTGGAACAAACCACAGATTCATATCGCCGTGGAGATAAGAACTGCACAGGCTTATATATAAATATTATATATATATTTTTTTTTAAAGTGTTATTTCTTACTTTTTGTAGGTATTTTTCTTAAAAACGGAATTGTTCGTTAATAAGGTCTTGTCAGTAAGTATTTCACTGTAAGGTCTACCTACACCTGTTGTATTTCGGTGCATGTGACAAATACAATGTTATTTGATATGTCTACCTTACACTTGTCTTCATGGTACTGATGGCGTTACACTGAGCCTCACCTGCCAGGTAAACGGCGAAGGAGATAAATCTATGGTATCGGACCAGGAACTGGAGCGGTTCTTCTCTCTGCACCAACGCACCAAAGTACTCCGCCAATGTCTCACCATAGAAGAAGTAGTTCACACAAATCAGGAAGTACCTTTAAAAAAAAAAAAAAAAAAAAAAAAGGAAGGAAAAACAAGTCAGTTTCAATTCACACAAATCATCATCAGGCGAAAGTACTTGAAGGAAAACAAGGATTTTGTATTCATTCCTTTTGGTTTTGTGTGGGTTTTTTTTGTTGTTGTTTGTTTGTTCAGAGGTTAGAGTTCACTTGGTTTTGGGCTGTTCAGAGGGCATTGCTGTGTGTACTTTCCAAACGGACTTGCCTAGTTAAATAAATAAAAAGGTACAATAAAAATTAATTTAAACTTCCAGCATGGCAGTGGCATTTGCTCATGGTTGGCTCAACTCAAGCCTTGGGTGTGTATGAGTTTGTGTGCGTTTATGGGGGAAAAAGTTGCTCTGCTCTACAGAACCCCCCCCCCCCCCCCCAAAAACAAAACAAAAACGAGGCGAAGGGGTACTCTATATTCAGACTATTACCTGAAAAATAAAACTACTCGACATTTTTGACAGAGAAACTGTTAAACCCAACCCTCTCTGTCTCCTGGGATACAAAGGCACAAACTTCAAGAGAGAGCGAGAGAACTCTCCAGCCGAGCAAGAGGCCACCATCCCCCAGATTCACACCTCTGGCCCTGGGCACTCCGTTGCTAGGGGGTTGCCAAGGGCCCTTCCACCCTGAACACTCTCCCCTTGGCTAGAGTCATGTGACCTGGTCAGACAGGATTGTACCTGGTGAGGATCTCAAACCCCCCCCCCCCCAAAACACAGTCTGTTCTTTAGTTGAACACAGATGTCCAGAGAGACAACAGACAACAACCTCACCACAACTCACCACTAGCCCCTTCCTGTAAGAACGCAGCACCTCAACACAACTCACCACCAGCCCCTTCCTGTAAGGACGCTGCACCTCAACACAACTCACCACCAGCCCCTTCCTGTAAGAACACTGCACCTCACCACAACTCACCCCTAGCCCCTTCCTGTAAGGACACAGCACCTCACCACAACTCACCACTAGCCCCTTCCTGTAAGGACACAGCACCTCACCACAACTCACCCCTAGCCCCTTCCTGTAAGGACACAGCACCTCAACACAACTCACCACTAGCCCCTTCCTGTAAGGACAAGCCTCCACCCTGGACTTCCTAACCCCTTGTTAGTGTGTGGATTACCATTTTCCTCCTCTATTTCTGTTTGATGTGTGTCTGTTTGGTGTTTGGTGATAGTGTAGATGGGATCCCTGTCTCCTGTCTGGTGATAAAGTGTAGATGGTATCCCTGTCTCCTGTCTGGTGATAAAGTGTAGATGGGATCCCTGTCTCCTGTCTGGTGATGAAGTGTAGATGGTATCCCTGTCTCCTGTCTGGTGATAAAGTGTAGATGGGATCCCTGTCTCCTGTCTCCTGTCTGGTGATAAAGTGTAGATGGTATCCCTGTCTCCTGTCTGGTGATGAAGTGTAGATGGTATCCCTGTCTCCTGTCTGGTGATAAAGTGTAGATGGGATCCCTGTCTCCTGTCTGGTGATAAAGTGTAGATGGTATCCCTGTCTCCTGTCTGGTGATGAAGTGTAGATGGTATCCCTGTCTCCTGTCTGGTGATAAAGTGTAGATGGTATCCCTGTCTCCTGTCTGGTGATGAAGTGTAGATGGTATCCCTGTCTCCTGTCTGGTGATAAAGTGTAGATGGGATCCCTGTCTCCTGTTTGGTGATAAAGTGTAGATGGGATCCCTGTCTCCTGTCTGGTGATAAAGTGTAGATGGGATCCCTGTCTCCTGTCTGGTGATGAAGTGTAGATGGTATCCCTGTCTCCTGTCTGGTGATAAAGTGTAGATGGTATCCCTGTCTCCTGTCTGGTGATAAAGTGTAGATGGGATCCCTGTCTACTGTCTGGTGATAAAGTGTAGATGGGATCCCTGTCTCCTGTCTCCTGTCTGGTGATGAAGTGTAGATGGTATCCCCGTCTCCTGTCTGGTCATTCTACGTCCTCTAACCTGGACTCAGAACAGTCGCACCTATATTCAATACCGGAAACAGTTGATGGCTCTCTATTTTTCAGAGACGCAGAGCGACGAGAGGGGGGGGGAGGGGGGACGGGGGTACAGCGAGAAGAGAGAGACGGAAAGGGGGATAGAGAGAAGAGAAGAGCGAGAGAGACAGATAGAGAAAAACAAGAGGGGGGGGGGGAAATAGAGAGGGAGAGAGATGGAATGAGAAAAAGGATCATCAAGATTGAAAGAGAGATTATAGTTTGTCCTCACCAGCTGAGTGTCCTGAACCAGGGCAGCTCGTAGGAATGGTAGACTCTGTATCCGATCTCTATGATCTCCTGAAAACACTTGATCTGGATGGTCATCACCTACCAAGGAGAGAAAACGAGAGAGAAAGAGAGGGAGAGAGGAGTTAGGACCAGTGTTGGGGTTGACCCATATAAAAGGAATGCCATAACTTTTTTATGTTGTTGTCACGTCCTGGCCAGTATAATGGGGTTATTTGTTATTGTAGTTTGGTCAGGACGTGGCAGAGGGGTGTTTGTTTTGTGTTGTCGGGATTTTTTAGGTTGTGTTCTATGTTTTGTATTTCTAATGTTTTATTTTCTAGTTTTTCTATTTCTATGTCTAGTTTATTGTTTTGACCTTCAAAATTGGAGGCAGCTGTTCCTCGTTGCCTCTGATTGAAGGTCCTATTTAGTAGGGGTGTTTTTCTATGGGTAGTTTTATGGGTAGTTGTTCCTTGTTTAGCTGTGTGCCTGACAGGACTGTTTTTCGTCGTTCTTTTTGTTCGTGTGTTTTGTTTTGTTTCGTTTCTTCAATAAAAGAGAAAATGAGCGTACACATTCCCGCTGCATTTTGGTCCAATTCCTACGACGCCCGTGACAGCGGTTATGTAACTCGTTACTTTTAAAAAAAAATTATTATGTGGTAATATTACGAACTCCCCTTTTTTTTTTACGTAACCCATGCGTTACCTTCACGTTATTTTCAGAAGATATCGGTCATGGTGTTTCCAGGATCTGATCTGGAGAATCCAGATTAAATTGGAAGGGGGGGTTGCACATCTGATCTGGTATAATCCAGATTAAATTGGAAGGGGGGGTTGCACATCTGATCTGGTCTAATCCAGATTAAATTGGAAGGGGGGGTTGCACATCTGATCTGGTCTAATCCAGATTAAATTGGAAGGGGGGGTTGCACATCTGATCTGGTCTAATCCAGATTAAATTGGAAGGGGGGGTTGCACATCTGATCTGGTCTAATCCAGATTAAATTGGAAGGGGGGGTTGCACATCTGATCTGGTCTAATCCAGATTAAATTGGAAGGGGGGGTTGCACATCTGATCTGGTCTAATCCAGATTAAATTGGAAGGGGGGGGGTTGCACATCTGATCTTTGCAGTCGATTGCTTCTGTGATAGCAAAGTCCACTGTAACTATCCAATAGATGAAGCGAGGCAATTAGCGTTTTAAAAACGCTGTTACTTTATTGTCAAGAGGGTTATCTTAGTAACTGGCAGGCAGAGTCATTCAGGTATTTTGGCTGCTTCCCAATACACCGTACAATGTCGCAAAAACAATATTGCAGACCGTTGCTGAAATTGATCCTTAAGTAAAATAACCTTACTCTATAATGCTGGACTAATGTGGAGTCCCTACCACCTCCTCTATACTGCTGGACTAATGTGGAGTCCCTACCACCTCCTCTATAATGCTGGACTAATGTGGAGTCCCTCCCACCTCCTCTATAATGCTGGACTAATGTGGAGTCCCTCCCACCTCCTCTATAATGCTGGACTAATGTGGAGTCCCTACCACCTCCTCTATAATGCTGGACTAATGTGGAGTCCCTCCCACCTCCTCTATAATGCTGGACTAATGTGGAGTCCCTCCCACCTCCTCTATAATGCTGGACTAATGTGGAGTCCCTACCACCTCCTCTATAATGCTGGACTAATGTGGAGTCCCTACCACCTCCTCTATAATGCTGGACTAATGTGGAGTCCCTCCCACCTCCTCTATAATGCTGGACTAATGTGGAGTCCCTACCACCTCCTCTATAATGCTGGACTAATGTGGAGTCCCTCCCACCTCCTCTATAATGCTGGACTAATGTGGAGTCCCTACCACCTCCTCTATAATGCTGGACTAATGTGGAGTCCCTCCCACCTCCTCTATAATGCTGGACTAATGTGGAGTCCCTCCCACCTCCTCTATAATGCTGGACTAATGTGGAGTCCCTACCACCTCCTCTATAATGCTGGACTAATGTGGAGTTCCTACCACCTCCTCTATAATGCTGGACTAATGTGGAGTCCCTACCACCTCCTCTATAATGCTGGACTAATGTGGAGTCCCTCCCACCTCCTCTATAATGCTGGACTAATGTGGAGTCCCTCCCACCTCCTCTATAATGCTGGACTAATGTGGAGTCCCTACCACCTCCTCTATAATGCTGGACTAATGTGAAGTCCCTCCCACCTCTATAATGCTGGACTAATGTGGAGTCCCTCCCACCTCCTCTATAATGCTGGACTAATGTGGAGTCCCTACCACCTCCTCTATAATGCTGGACTAATGTGGAGTCCCTACCACCTCCTCTATAATGCTGGACTAATGTGGAGTCCCTCCCACCTCCTCTATAATGCTGGACTAATGTGGAGTCCCTACCACCTCCTCTATAA
Source organism: Salmo salar (assembly GCF_965601325.2). Classification (NCBI taxonomy): domain Eukaryota; kingdom Metazoa; phylum Chordata; class Actinopteri; order Salmoniformes; family Salmonidae; genus Salmo; species Salmo salar. Next base: position 46,262,743 of record NC_138314.1, read on the forward strand.
TGCTGGACTAATGTGGAGTCCCTACCACCTCCTCTATAATGCTGGACTAATGTGGAGTCCCTACCACCTCCTCTATAATGCTGGACTAATGTGGAGTCCCTACCACCTCCTCTATAATGCTGGACTAATGTGGAGTCCCTCCCACCTCCTCTATAATGCTGGACTAATGTGGAGTCCCTCCCACCTCCTCTATAACGCTGGACTAATGTGGAGTCCCTACCACCTCCTCTATAACGCTGGACTAATGTGGAGTCCCTACCACCTCCTCTATAATGCTGGACTAATGTGGAGTCCCTCCCACCTCTCGTTACTCTATAATGCTGATCATAACCCAAATGTTATAATGTGTGTATGGCTCAAAACACATTTCTGTGACGGTTATTAGTGCCCTCAAAGTGTAGTATAGTGGTTTCGTTACATATGAGCGTCGTTGATTTGAGTCCCACCAATATTTTCACGTTAAAAATCGCCACTTGCATATTAGTAGACTATCTTTGGTTCCTCCTTTAAAAGTTGTGTCATACTGCGGCACACCTTGCGTGCTGCTGCAGCATTCTGTGGCACGTTATTTAATTGTCAGCCATTTTTTTCTGTTAATACAAATTAGTGCTAGTTTGACCACCAGAGGGCATCTTAAAGAAGCGTTTGATTTAGTCTTCCATATTGATTTTGGAACTTTCACACCTAGCTCGGCAATTAGACAATTCAGTTAAGGTTGAATAGTCTATTGTTAAGCAAATAGCCCATAATAATAAATAGCCCAAATAGAAACATATGAACATGTTATGAAGCTACGTACCACTAATATGAACATGTTATGAAGCCACATACCACTAATATGAACATGTTATGAAGCCACATACCACTACTATGAACATGTTATGAGGTCACGTACCACGAATATGAACATGTTATAAAGCCACGTACCACTACTATGAACAGTTTATGAAGCTACGTACCACTAATATGAACATGTTATGAAGCCACATACCACTAATATGAACATGTTATGAAGCCACATACCACTACTATGAACATGTTATGAAGTCACGTACCACGAATATGAACATGTTATAAAGCCACGTACCACTACTATGAACAGGTAATGAAGCTACGTACCACTACTATGAGCATGATAGGTCCCAGGTAGATCATCATGAAGAATCCTGATATCATGGCCATGGATAGAACCCCTCGAATACAGCAGTTCTTCCATCTGGAAACAGAGACACATCATCAATACACACAAACACCAATACACACACATCATCAATACACACAGACACACATCATCAATACACACAGAATCATCAATACACACACAGACACACATCATCAATACACACAGACACACATCATCAATACACACAGAATCATCAATACACACACAGACACACATCATCAATACACACAGACACACATCATCAATACACACAGACACACATCATCAATACACACAGACACACATCATCAATACACACAGAATCATCAATACACAACCATCAATACACACACAGACACACATCATCAATACACACAGACACACATCATCAATACACACAGAATCATCAATACACACAACCATCAATACACACACAGACACACATCATCAATACACCAATACACACAGACACACAACCATCAATACACACACAGACACACATCATCAATACACCAATACACACAGACACATCAATACACACAGACCCACAACCATCAATACACACAGACCCACAACCATCAATACACACAGACCCACACCATCAATACACACAGACACACACACACACACACACACCACACGACCATCAAAACACACAGATACACAGAAACATCAATGTAGGCCTGCATAAACCCCCAATATCTCTACACAGTCATTAAAACAAAGCTATCCTGTTTCTACAGTCGAACAAAGCCATCAGTCATTGGATACCTACAGCGAGCTCCAACAGTACTTGGGACATCGACCCATTTGTTGTCGTTTTGACTCTGTACTCCAGCAACTTTGGACTTGAAATGACACAATGACTATGGAGGTTGAAGTGCAAACCGTCAGCTTTAATTTGTGGGTATTTTCATCCATATCGGCTGAATCGTTTAGAAATTACAGCACTTCCTTGTACATAGTAGTACCCCCATTTCAGGGGACCAAAAGTATTGGACAAATTCACTATAAGAATAGAATGTGTTTCTAAACACTCCTACATTAATGTGAATGCTGCTATGATTACAGATAATCTTGAATGAATCGTGAATAATGATGAGTGAGGAAGTTAGATGCACAAATATCATATCCCCAAAGACATGCTAACCTCCTACCATTATAATAACAGGGGAGGTTAGCATACCCCCAAGAGATGCTAACCTCCTACCATTACAATAACAGGGGAGGTTAGCATACCCTCAAAGACATGCTAACCTCTCACCATTACAATAACAGGGGAGGTTAGCATACCCCCAAGACATGCTAACCTCCTACCATTATAATAACAGGGGAGGTTAGCATACCCCCAAGGCATGCTAACAGGTTAGCATGTATTTTTTAGGAAAATGGGACCAAATACTAAACTTTTGACTTCTTTAATACCTAAAATGGGGGGGACTATGTACAAGAAGTACTGTAATTTCTAAACGGTTTACCCGATATGGATGAAAATACCCTCATATTAACGCTGCACTTTATCCTCATTGTATCGTTTCAAGTCCAAAGTGCTGAAGTACAGAGCCAAAACCAACAATTTTTCCACTGTCCCAATACTTTTGGAGCTCGTTAATGTTTGGTACATAAATCTAGACAGGCTAAATACACTTGATTGTAAACACGGGATAGGCATGCTTAAATCCAGGAAGAAACTGGTGGACAGAGCCTGGTACACTGTTCCCCCAAGAAACAAAGCAGCATCGGGGGGAAAAAAAGTGGCTTGCAGTGCTGCCGGCTTGCTGCCTCCGCAATCCAATTCATATACTCTCTCTCCCTCCTCCCTCTTCCTGCCCCTCTCCACTCTCCCTCCAACCTCTCCTTACTCTACAACACTGGACTAATGTGGAGTCCCTCCCACCTCCTCTATAATGCTGGACTAATGTGGAGTCCCTACCACCTCCTCTATAATGCTGGACTAATGTGGAGTCCCTCCCACCTCCTCTATAATGCTGGACTAATGTGGAGTCCCTACCACCTCCTCTATAATGCTGGACTAATGTGGAGTCCCTACCACCTCCTCTATAATGCTGGACTAATGTGGAGTCCCTCCCACCTCCTCTATAATGCTGGACTAATGTGGAGTCCCTCCCACCTCCTCTATAATGCTGGACTAATGTGGAGTCCCTCCCACCTCCTCTATAATGCTGGACTAATGTGGAGTCCCTACCACCTCCTCTATAATGCTGGACTAATGTGGAGTCCCTCCCACCTCCTCTATAATGCTGGACTAATGTGGAGTCCCTCCCACCTCCTCTATAATGCTGGACTAATGTGGAGTCCCTACCACCTCCTCTATAATGCTGGACTAATGTGGAGTCCCTACCACCTCCTCTATAATGCTGGACTAATGTGGAGTCCCTACCACCTCCTCTATAATGCTGGACTAATGTGGAGTCCCTCCCACCTCTCGTTACTCTATAAATGCTGATAATAACCCAAAGGTTATAATGTGTGTGAGGCTTATGTGTGTGTGTGTGTGTGTGTGTGTGTGTGTGTGTGTGTGTGTGTGTGTTAGTTACCTGGGGTTGAGGCCCTCCACAGCCTCTTTGAGGAACTGTGGAGTGTTGTCTGCTGTGGAGGGAGGAACGGATGGGGTGTCTGCCTTGTACTCTCCGTCACAGTCTCCTCCGGCCTCACCAGGCAGACCCAGTCTGTCCTCTCCATCTGCCTCCTCCCCCCCACACACACACACACACACACACACACACACACACACACACACACACACACACACACACACACACACACACACACACACACACACACACACACACACACACACACACACACACACACACACACACACACACACACACACACACACACACACACACACACCACACGAGAAAGGGAGAGAGAGCAAGTTAGACTATAAATACTAGTGTGTCAATAAAGAAAAACAACGCAGGCATGATCTAAAGATACTAGATTAGACTAGTCGCTCTGCTACAGTACAGGAGTATAGATCTAAAGATACTAGATTAGACTAGTCGCTCTGCTACAGTACAGGAGTATAGATCAGACTAGTCGCTCTGCTACAGTACAGGAGTATAGGCTATTTCTGAAACATGGAAAGGAAGTGCCAGGTCTTTTGAGAGCCAGGTCTGCCTACGGCGGCCTTTCTCAATAGCAAGGCTATGCTCACTGAGTCTGTACATAGTCAAAGCTTTCCTTAAGTTTGGGTCAGTCACAGTGGTCAGGTATTCATATATAGAACCCATTGCCCTTTATAGTTGTGAGGTCTGGGGTCCGCTCACCAACCAAGAATTCACAAAATGAGACTGCATGCAGAAATCTGTGAAAATATTATTTGTGTACAACACCAAATAATGCATGCAGAGCAGAATTAGGCCGATACCCACTAATTATCAAAATCCAGAAAAGAGATGTTCAATTCTACAACCACCTGAAAGGAAGCGATTCCCAAACCTTCCATAACAAAGCCATCACCTACAGAGAGATGAACCTGGAGAAGAGTCCCCTAAGCAAGCTGGTCCTGGGGCTCTGTTCACAAACACAAACAGACCCCACAGAGCCCCACGACAGCATCACAATTAGACCCAACCAAATCATGAGAAAACAAAAAGATAATGACTTGACACATTGGAAAGAATTAACAAAAAAACAGAGCAAAGTAGAATGCTATTTGGCATCTAAACAGAGAGGACACAGTGGCAGAATACCTGACCACTGTGACTGACCCAAACTTAAGGAAAGCTTTGACTATGCACAGACTCAGTGAGCATAGCCTTGCTATTGAGAAAGGCCGCCGTAGACAGAGCTGGCTCTCAAGAGAAGACAGGATGTGTGCACACTGCCCACAAAATGAGGTGGAAACTGAGCTGCACTTCCTAACCTCCTGGCAAATGTATGACCATATTAGAGTTACATATTTCTCTCAGATTACACAGATCCACAAAGAATTAAAAAACAAACCCAATGTTGATAAACTCCCATATCTACTGGGTGAAATACCACAGTGTGACATCACAGCAGCAATATGTGTGACCTGTTGCCACAAGAAAAGGTCAACCAGTGAAGAACAAACACCATTGTAAATACAACCCATATTTATGTTTATTTATTTTCCCTTTTGTACTTTAACCATTTGCACATCGTTACAACACTGTATATATACACACATAATATGACATTTGTAATGTATTTTTTATTTATTTTTTGAACTTCTGGGAGTGTAATGTTTACTGTAAATTTCACTCTTTCCTTATTATCTACTTCACTTGCTTTGTCAATGTTAACATGACAATAAAGCCCTTAAATTGAAAATGTTGAGAGAGCGCGAGCGAGAGAAAGAAAGAGCGAAAGAAACAGCCGGTGTGTGTGTGTGTGTGTGTGTGTGTAAACAGTACACCACCAAGGCCATGCTACAGAAGCAGAAAGAGCACCATTCAGGAGGAAATGAATGAGAGGGGAAAGCTGTGAGAACACACACACACACACACACACACACACACACACACACACACACACACACACACACACACACACACACACACACACACACACAGTCTCTGATTGAGATAGCATCAGGGCGACTGTTCAATCTGGTACCTCTCATCCTCTCTTTAAAAGCTTTGCAGAGGGACCATCCCTTTAAATTCTTTGCATAATGTCTGGACGCCCCCCCCCCCCCCCCATTCCACCCTGGTCCCTTTAAAAGCTTTGCAGAGGTGGCAGAAAACAGAGGCCCAGCCTGATTAGGGATTCATTCTCACTAGGGCATCAAACAGCCAAATGAACAAAGAGAAAAATGTCAGGCCAACAAACATGCATTCTGTTCTGTTCTGCTTTGTAGTGGCAGGCTGTGTTTGGCCTAGCTGGAGTCCAGTAAGATACTGCTGCTGCTGGAGTCCAGTAAGATACTGCTACTGCTGCTGCTGGAGTCCAGTAAGATACTGCTGCTGCTGGAGTCCAGTAAGATACTGCTACTGCTGCTGCTGGAGTCCAGTAAGATACTGCTGCTGCTGGAGTCCAGTAAGATACTGCTGCTGCTGGAGTCCAGTAAGATACTGCTACTGCTGCTGCTGGAGTCCAGTAAGATACTGCTGCTACTGGAGTCCAGTAAGATACTGCTGCTACTGGAGTCCAGTAAGATACTGCTGCTGCTGGAGTCCAGTAAGATACTGCTGCTGCTGGAGTCCAGTAAGATACTGCTGCTACTGGAGTCCAGTAAGATACTGCTGCTACTGGAGTCCAGTAAGATACTGCTGCTACTGGAGTCCAGTAAGATACTGCTGCTGCTGGAGTCCAGTAAGATACTGCTGCTGCTGGAGTCCAGTAAGATACTGCTGCTGCTGGAGTCCAGTAAGATACTGCTGCTGCTGGAGTCCAGTAAGATACTGCTGCTGCTGGAGTCCAGTAAGATACTGCTGCTACTGGAGTCCAGTAAGATACTGCTGCTACTGGAGTCCAGTAAGATACTGCTGCTACTGGAGTCCAGTAAGATACTGCTGCTGCTGGAGTCCAGTAAGATACTGCTGCTGCTGGAGTCCAGTAAGATACTGCTGCTGCTGGAGTCCAGTAAGATACTGCTGCTGCTGGAGTCCAGTAAGATACTGCTGCTGCTGGAGTCCAGTAAGATACTGCTGCTGGAGTCCAGTAAGATACTGCTGCTGCTGGAGTCCAGTAAGATACTGCTGCTGCTGCTGGAGTCCAGTAAGATACTGCTGCTGGAGTCCAGTAAGATACTGCTGCTGCTGGAGTCCAGTAAGATACTGCTACTGCTGGAGTCCAGTAAGATACTGCTGCTACTGCTGCTGGAGTCCAGTAAGATACTGCTGCTACAGCTGCTGGAGTCCAGTAAGATACTGCTGCTACTGCTGCTGGAGTCCAGTAAGATACTGCTGCTGCTGCTGCTGGAGTCCAGTAAGATACTGCTACTGCTGGAGTCCAGTAAGATACTACTGCTACTGGAGTCCAGTAAGATACTGCTGCTACTGGAGTCCAGTAAGATACTACTGCTACTGGAGTCCAGTAAGATACTGCTGCTACTGGAGTCCAGTAAGATACTACTGCTACTGGAGTCCAGTAAGATACTACTGCTACTGGAGTCCAGTAAGATACTACTGCTACTGGAGTCCAGTAAGATACTGCTGCTACTGGAGTCCAGTAAGATACTACTGCTACTGGAGTCCAGTAAGATACTGCTGCTGCTGGAGTCCAGTAAGATACTGCTGCTGCTGGAGTCCAGTAAGATACTGCTGCTGCTGGAGTCCAGTAAGATACTGCTGCTGCTGGAGTCCAGTAAGATACTGCTGCTACTGCTGCTGGAGTCCAGTAAGATACTGCTGCTGCTGGAGTCCAGTAAGATACTGCTGCTGCTGGAGTCCAGTAAGATACTGCTGCTGCTGGAGTCCAGTAAGATACTGCTGCTGCTGGAGTCCAGTAAGATACTGCTGCTGCTGGAGTCCAGTAAGATACTGCTGCTACTGGAGTCCAGTAAGATACTGCTACTGCTGGAGTCCAGTAAGATACTGCTGCTGCTGGAGTCCAGTAAGATACTGCTGCTGCTGGAGTCCAGTAAGATACTGCTACTGCTGCTGGAGTCCAGTAAGATACTGCTACTGCTGCTGGAGTCCAGTAAGATACTGCTGCTGCTGGAGTCCAGTAAGATACTGCTGCTGCTGGAGTCCAGTAAGATACTGCTACTGCTGGAGTCCAGTAAGATACTGCTGCTACTGGAGTCCAGTAAGATACTGCTGCTGCTGGAGTCCAGTAAGATACTGCTGCTGCTGGAGTCCAGTAAGATACTGCTACTGCTGGAGTCCAGTAAGATACTGCTGCTACTGCTGCTGGAGTCCAGTAAGATACTGCTGCTACAGCTGCTGGAGTCCAGTAAGATACTGCTGCTACTGCTGCTGGAGTCCAGTAAGATACTGCTGCTGCTGCTGCTGGAGTCCAGTAAGATACTGCTACTGCTGGAGTCCAGTAAGATACTACTGCTACTGGAGTCCAGTAAGATACTGCTGCTACTGGAGTCCAGTAAGATACTACTGCTACTGGAGTCCAGTAAGATACTGCTGCTACTGGAGTCCAGTAAGATACTACTGCTACTGGAGTCCAGTAAGATACTACTGCTACTGGAGTCCAGTAAGATACTGCTGCTACTGGAGTCCAGTAAGATACTACTGCTACTGCTGCTGGAGTCCAGTAAGATACTGCTGCTGCTGGAGTCCAGTAAGATACTGCTACTGCTGGAGTCCAGTAAGATACTGCTGCTACTGGAGTCCAGTAAGATACTGCTGCTGCTGGAGTCCAGTAAGATACTGCTGCTACTGCTGCTGGAGTCCAGTAAGATACTGCTGCTGCTGGAGTCCAGTAAGATACTGCTGCTGCTGGAGTCCAGTAAGATACTGCTGCTGCTGGAGTCCAGTAAGATACTGCTGCTGCTGGAGTCCAGTAAGATACTGCTGCTACTGGAGTCCAGTAAGATACTGCTGCTGCTGGAGTCCAGTAAGATACTGCTACTGCTGCTGGAGTCCAGTAAGATACTGCTACTGCTGCTGGAGTCCAGTAAGATACTGCTACTGCTGCTGGAGTCCAGTAAGATACTGCTGCTGCTGCTGGAGTCCAGTAAGATACTGCTGCTACTGGAGTCCAGTAAGATACTGCTGCTGGAGTCCAGTAAGATACTGCTGCTGGAGTCCAGTAAGATACTGCTGCTGGAGTCCAGTAAGATACTGCTGCTCCTACTGCTGCTGGAGTCCAGTAAGATACTGCTGCTGCTACTGCTGCTGGAGTCCAGTAAGATACTGCTGCTGCTGGAGTCCAGTAAGATACTGCTACTGCTGCTGGAGTCCAGTAAGATACTGCTACTGCTGCTGGAGTCCAGTAAGATACTGCTACTGCTGCTGGAGTCCAGTAAGATACTGCTGCTGCTGCTGGAGTCCAGTAAGATACTGCTGCTACTGGAGTCCAGTAAGATACTGCTGCTGGAGTCCAGTAAGATACTGCTGCTGGAGTCCAGTAAGATACTGCTGCTGGAGTCCAGTAAGATACTGCTGCTCCTACTGCTGCTGGAGTCCAGTAAGATACTGCTGCTGCTACTGCTGCTGGAGTCCAGTAAGATACTGCTGCTGCTGGAGTCCAGTAAGATGCTGCTACTGCTGGAGTCCAGTAAGATACTGCTGCTGCTACTGCGGCTGGAGTCCAGTAAGATACTGCTGCTGCTACTGCGGCTGGAGTCCAGTAAGATACTACTGCTGCTACTGCGGCTGGAGTCCAGTAAGATACTGCGGCTGGAGTCCAGTAAGATACTGCGGCTGGAGTCCAGTAAGATACTGCGGCTGGAGTCCAGTAAGATACTGCGGCTGGAGTCCAGTAAGATACTGCTGCTGGAGTCCAGTAAGATACTGCTGCTGGAGTCCAGTAAGATACTGCTGCTACTGGAGTCCAGTAAGATACTGCTGCTACTGGAGTCCAGTAAGATACTGCTGCTACTGGAGTCCAGTAAGATACTGCTGCTACTGGAGTCCAGTAAGATACTGCTGCTACTGGAGTCCAGTAAGATACTGCTGCTACTGGAGTCCAGTAAGATACTGCTGCTACTGGAGTCCAGTAAGATACTGCTGCTACTGGAGTCCAGTAAGATACTGCTGCTACTGGAGTCCAGTAAGATACTGCTACTGGAGTCCAGTAAGATACTGCTGCTACTGGAGTCCAGTAAGATACTGCTGCTACTGGAGTCCAGTAAGATACTGCTGCTACTGGAGTCCAGTAAGATACTGCTGCTACTGGAGTCCAGTAAGATACTGCTGCTACTGGAGTCCAGTAAGATACTGCTGCTGCTACTGCTGCTGGAGTCCAGTAAGATACTGCTGCTGCTAGTGCGGCTGGAGTCCAGTAAGATACTGCTGCTGCTACTGCGGCTGGAGTCCAGTAAGATGATACTGCTGCTACTGTGGCTGGAGTCCAGTAAGATACTGCTGCTCTGGAGTCCAGTAAGATACTGCTGCTGCTGGAGTCCAGTAAGATACTGCTGCTGCTGGAGTCCAGTAAGATACTGCTGCTACTGGAGTCCAGTAAGATACTGCTGCTCTAGCTGGAGTCCAGTAAGATACTGCTGCTGCAGCGCTGGAGTCCAGTAAGATACTGCTGCTGCTACTGCGGCTGGAGTCCAGTAAGATACTGCTGCCTGCTGGAGTCCAGTAAGATACTGCTGCTGCTGGAGTCCAGTAAGATACTGCTGCTGCTGGAGTCCAGTGAGATACTGCTGCTGCTGGAGTCCAGTAAGATACTGCTGCTGCTGGAGTCCAGTAAGATACTGCTGCTACTGGAGTCCAGTAAGATACTGCTGCTACTGGAGTCCAGTAAGATACTGCTGCTACTGGAGTCCAGTAAGCCTCCATCGCAAATGGACCCTTCTTCCCCATGTAGTGCACTACTTTTGAGCAGGGCCCATATTGTACTTCAGTCAAGGCTCATCCTACATAACTACTGCTGTCCACACCTTTTCTATTCATATACTGTCTATACTGTCTACTGTCTATACACACCATCCTATATAACTACTGTCTATACACACCATCCTATATAACTACTGTCTATACTGTCAATACACACCATTCTATATAACTACTGTCTATACTGTCTATACACACCATCCTATATAACTACTGTCTATACACACCATCCTATATAACTACTGTCTATACTGTCAATACACACCATCCTATATAACTACTGTCTATACACACCCCATCCTGCCCCCTATAACTACTGTCTATACGCACACCATCCTGTATAACTACTGTCTATACTGTCTATACACACCATCCTATATAACTACTGCCCCCTCCTATACACTGCCCCCTCCAACTACGCGACACCCATCCTATATAACTACTGTCAATACACACCATCCTATATAACTACTGTCTATACACACCATCCTATATAACTACTGTCTATACACACCATCCTGTATAACTACTGTCTATATACACCATCCTATATAACTACTGCTCGTCATACACACCATCCTATATAACTACTGTCTATACACACCATCCTATATAACTACTGTCTATACACACCATCCTATATAACTACTGTCTATACACACCATCCTATATAACTACTGTCTATACTGTCTATACACACCATCCTATATAACTACTGTCTATACACACCATCCTTTATAACTACTGTCTATAAACACCATCCTATATAACTACTGTCTATACACACCATCCTGTATAACCGCCCCCCCCCGCTACTGTCTATACACACCATCCTATATAACTACTGCTCGCTATACACACCATCCTATATAACTACTGTCTATCCCCACCTGTCACGCATACACACCATCCTATATAACTACTGTCTATACTGTCTATACACACCATCCTATATAACTACTGTCTATACACACCATCCTATATAACTACTGTCTATACACACCATCCTCTTTAACTACTGCTCGATAAACACCATCCTATATAACTACTGTCTATACACACCATCCTGTATAACTACTGTCTATACACACCATCCTATATAACTACTGTCTATACACACCATCCTATATAACTACTGTCTATATACACCATCCTATATAACTACTGTCTATACACACCATCCTATATAACTACAGTCTATACACACCATCCTATATAACTACTGTCTCCCCATCCTCTACTGTCTATACACACCATCCTATATAACTACTGTCTATAAACACCATCCTATATACACGCTACTGTCTATACACACCATCCTATATAACTACTGTCTATACACACCATCCTATATAACTACTGTCTATACACACCATCCTATATAACTACTGTCTATACACACCATCCTATATAACTACTGTCTATACACACCATCCTATATAACTACTGTCTATACACACCATCCTTTATAACTACTGCTGTACACACCATCCTATATAACTACTGTCTATACACACCATCCTTTATAACTACTGCTGTACACACCATCCTATATAACTACTGTCTATACACACCATCATATATAACTACTGTCTATACACACCATCCTATATAACTACTGTCTATACACACCATCCTATATAACTACTGCTGTACACACCTTTTCAATTCATATACTGTCCGTACTGTATACACACCATCATATATAACTACTGCTGTAGTAGTGTCATATACTGTCCGTACTGTATACACACCATCATATAGAGGGCATTTGGAAAGTACTCAGACCCCTTGACTTTTTCAAAATGTTCTTACGTTACAGTCTTATTTTAAAATGCATTAAATTGTATTTTTTTCTCATCAATCTACACACAATACCCCATCATTTTTTTACACGTACCCCTTTTTCTCTCTAATTGGTTGTTACAGTTTTGTCCCATCGCTGCAACTTCCTTATGGACTCGGGAGAGCCATGCAAGAGCCATGGGAGAGCCATGGGAGAGCCATGGGAGAGCCGTGCGAGAGCCGTGCGAGAGCCGTGGGAGAGCCGTGGGAGAGCCGTGGGAGAGCCGTGGGAGAGCCGTGCGAGAGCCGTGCGAGAGCCGTGGGAGAGCCGTGGGAGAGCCGTGGGAGAGCCGTGCGAGAGCCGTGCGAGAGCCGTGCGAGAGCCGTGGGAGAGCCGTGGGAGAGCCGTGGGAGAGCCATGGGAGAGCCATGGGAGAGCCATGAGAGAGCCATGGGAGAGCCATGGGAGAGCCGTGCGAGAGCCATGCGAGAGCCATGGGAGAGCCATGGGAGAGCCATGCGAGAGCCATGGGAGAGCCATGGGAGAGCCATGGGAGAGCCGTGCGAGAGCCGTGCGAGAGCCATGCGAGAGCCATGGGAGAGCCATGGGAGAGCCATGCGTACTCCGAAACACAACGGCCAAGCCCTACTGCTTCTTAACACACTGCTCACTTAACCCGGAAGCCAGCCGCACCAATGTGTCGGAGGAAACACCGTCCAATGTATATAGTATGGTACTGAACTGACCCTGTATATAGTATGGTATTAACCTGACCCTGTATATAGTATGGTATTAACTGACCCTGTATATAGTATGGTATTAACTGACCCTGTATATAGTATGGTATTAACTGTATATAGTATGGTATTAACTGTATATAGTATGGTATTAACTGACCCTGTATATAGTATGGTATTAACTGACCCTGTATATAGTATGGTATTAACCTGACCCTGTATATAGTATGGTATTAACTGACCCTGTATTTAGTATGGTATTAACCTGACCCTGTATATAGTATGGTATTAACTGACCCTGTATATAGTATGGTATTAACCTGTATATAGTATGGTATTAACTGACCCTGTATATAGTATGGTATTAACTGTATATAGTATGGTATTAACTGTATATAGTATGGTATTAACTGACCCTGTATATAGTATGGTATTAACTGTATATAGTATGGTATTAACTGACCCTGTATATAGTACGGTATTAACTGTATATAGTATGGTACTGAACTGACCCTGTATATAGTATGGTATTAACTGTATATAGTATGGTATTAACCTGACCCTGTATATAGTATGGTATTAACCTGACCTATTAACTGGCCTTGTATATAGTATGGTATTAACTGTATATAGTATGGTATTAACTGGCCTTGTATATAGTATGGTATTAACTGTATATAGTATGGTATTAACTGACCCTGTATATAGTATGGTATTAACCTGACCCTGTATATAGTATGGTATTAACTGACCCTGTATATAGTATGGTATTAACTGACCCTGTATATAGTATGGTATTAACTGACCCTGTATATAGTATGGTATTAACTGACCCTGTATATAGTATGGTATTAACTGACCCTGTATATAGTATGGTATTAACTGACCCTGTATATAGTATGGTATTAACCTGACCCTGTATATAGTATGGTATTAACTGTATATAGTATGGTATTAACCTGACCCTGTATATAGTATGGTATTAACCTGACCCTGTATATAGTATGGTATTAACTGTATATAGTATGGTATTAACTGTATATAGTATGGTATTAACTGTATATAGTATGGTATTAACTGACCCTGTATATAGTATGGTATTAACCCTGTATATAGTATGGTATTAACTGTATATAGTATGGTATTAACCTGACCCTGTATATAGTATGGTATTAACTGACCCTGTATATAGTATGGTATTAACTGACCCTGTATATAGTATGGTATTAACTGACCCTGTATATAGTATGGTATTAACCTGTATATAGTATGGTATTAACTGTATATAGTATGGTATTAACCTGACCCTGTATATAGTATGGTATTAACCTGACCCTGTATATAGTATGGTATTAACTGTATATAGTATGGTATTAACTGACCCTGTATATAGTATGGTATTAACTGTATATAGTATGGTATTAACCTGACCCTGTATATAGTATGGTATTAACTGACCCTGTATATAGTATGGTATTAACCTGACCCTGTATATAGTATGGTATTAACTGTATATAGTATGGTATTAACCTGACCCTGTATATAGTATGGTATTAACTGTATATAGTATGGTATTAACTGTATATAGTATGGTATTAACTGACCCTGTATATAGTATGGTATTAACTGACCCTGTATATAGTATGGTATTAACCTGACCCTGTATATAGTATGGTATTAACTGTATATAGTATGGTATTAACTGACCCTGTATATAGTATGGTATTAACTGACCCTGTATATAGTATGGTATTAACCTGACCCTGTATATAGTATGGTATTAACTGTATATAGTATGGTATTAACCTGACCCTGTATATAGTATGGTATTAACTGACCCTGTATATAGTATGGTATTAACCTGACCCTGTATATAGTATGGTATTAACTGTATATAGTATGGTATTAACCTGACCCTGTATATAGTATGGTATTAACTGTATATAGTATGGTATTAACTGTATATAGTATGGTATTAACTGACCCTGTATATAGTATGGTATTAACTGTATATAGTATGGTATTAACTGACCCTGTATATAGTATGGTATTAACTGTATATAGTATGGTATTAACTGTATATAGTATGGTATTAACTGTATATAGTATGGTATTAACCTGACCCTGTATATAGTATGGTATTAACTGTATATAGTATGGTATTAACTGTATATAGTATGGTATTAACTGTATATAGTATGGTATTAACTGTATATAGTATGGTATTAACTGTATATAGTATGGTATTAACCTGACCCTGTATATAGTATGGTATTAACTGTATATAGTATGGTATTAACTGTATATAGTATGGTATTAACTGTATATAGTATGGTATTAACTGTATATAGTATGGTATTAACTGACCCTGTACATACAGTACCAGTCAAAGGTTTTAGAACACCTACTCATTAAAGGGTTTTTCTTTATTTTTACTATTTTCTACATTGCAGAATAATAGTGAAGACATCAACATGATGAAATAACACATATGGAATCATGTAGTAACCAAAAAAATAAAAAAACTGTTAATTAAACTAAAAAATATTTGAGAATCTTCAAAGTAGCCTCCCTCATTTTGTGCATGTATCCTCCCAGGGAATCCTTTTTATGTTGAAAAACCGAGAAGCTCAGTTCTGGTGACTTTTATTAAAAAAAAGCCATTCTACTCCAAAATGTATGAAAATAAAAAAAATATATACTGACACACCATATCATCGCATCTCTAGAAATTAGCCCAATAAACATATTGGTAACCTATTCGACCATGCATATAACCTATCCATAGTCTATATTATCATTGTGGAGATTGTAGCTATACTATATGGAATGATTGTGTAAATTCTCACTATATTTGCTTTTAAATCATTGAAAACTATCGACGCGGACTCAACACATTTCACAGTTAGGGAGGGACTCCACATTATTGTGATGGATGAACAAAAAAAAAAAAACAGACAATTATACGCCACAGCCAGGACCCATAGAAGGGTATTTATTGAGGTAAAACCAGACTGAACGCTGAGCTCTCCATCATTATTTCACAGTAAACTGACTCTCTAGGCAGAGAGCTTGGGCTAGCCTATAATATAATTGTATAAAATATAAAAACGTCTTGACTCTTTAGACAGTCACATTCGATAGGAATATGCACAAATCACTTCATAGGGCATCTCTGTCAGAGACGACGTCTGTTTACAATTCAGAGGCACGAGGGGAAAATTCTATTCCTTAATATTTAAACTATTTCCACACTTCATCTCCCTGTTATCAGTGTGCTGATCTGCTCTCTGTATAAAAAACAAAATGGACAGATTTTTGCCAAATATAACTCTGTCATTCGTTAGGAGGAGGATATCTAGCAAGCTTAGCAACAACATTGGTCCTTTGACTTATGGTTTGACTGCCGTTATAAAGTTTGTATGATTCCACAACGACGTACTCCGAATGCGCTCTGAACATTTGCGTCGAGACAGCCTACTTTTTAAATGCACTCAACGAATTGAGGATCATGATAACGTTCGGGAATTCATAAACCTGCCTGTTTTGCAATTAACAACAATGCCATTGGCGATCAAAGATAAGACTAACTATCATTACTAATTGTAAATATCAGTTGAATTTGAACTGAAATCTTTCCATCGTGGTGCAGCCAAGCAGACGAGGCGGTGAAGCACCCCGTCTTATTCGGGGACAACCATGGCACAGTGACCACATCCTGGGTTTTAAACTCTTTAAAAAAAAAATAGGAACTTCATATTTTAGTCTTATTTCCCGGGACTCTCTGGATAAATATGAATTACTCCTGGTTTTGAAACTTGGTAAAGGTGGTAAAATATGAATCCCTAATTGATACGATTACTCGAATATAGCCTGTTGAGGACCTAATTAAAAAGTGTCAGCCAGGCTGAGAAAAGGAAAGCACAGTGAAGAGGCTGCGTACGGGTATGAAGACAGCACAGTGAAGAGGCTGCGTACGGGTATAAAGACAGCACAGTGAAGGCTGTAGCACAGTGAAGGAGGCTGTGTACGGGTATGAAGACAGCACAGTGAAGAGGCTGCGTACGGGTATGAAGACAGCACAGTGAAGGAGGCTGCGTACGGGTATGAAGACAGCACAGTGAAGGAGGCTGTGTACGGGTATGAAGACAGCACAGTGAAGAGGCTGTGTACGGGTATGAAGACAGCACAGTGAAGGAGGCTGCGTACGGGTATGAAGACAGAACAGTGAAGGAGGCTGTGTACGGGTATGAAGACAGCACAGTGAAGGAGGCTGCGTACGGGTATGAAGACAGCACAGTGAAGGAGGCTGCGTACGGGTATGAAGACAGCACAGTGAAGGAGGCTGCGTACGGGTATGAAGACAGCACAGTGAAGGAGGCTGCGTACGGGTATGAAGACAGCACAGTGAAGGAGGCTGTGTACGGGTATGAAGACAGAACAGTGAAGGAGGCTGCGTACGGGTATGAAGACAGAACAGTGAAGGAGGCTGCGTACGGGTATGAAGACAGCACAGTGAAGAGGCTGTGTACGGGTATGAAGACCGCACAGTGAAGGAGGCTGCGTACGGGTATGAAGACAGCACAGTGAAGGAGGCTGCGTACGGGTATGAAGACAGAACAGTGAAGGAGGCTGCGTACGGGTATAAAGACAGAACATTGAAGGAGGCTGCGTACGGGTATGAAGACAGCACAGTGAAGGAGGCTGCGTACGGGTATGAAGACAGCACAGTGAAGGAGGCTGCGTACGGGTATGAAGACAGCACAGTGAAGGAGGCTGCGTACGGGTATGAAGACAGCACAGTGAAGGAGGCTGTGTACGGGTATGAAGACAGAACAGTGAAGGAGGCTGCGTACGGGTATGAAGACAGAACAGTGAAGGAGGCTGCGTACGGGTATGAAGACAGCACAGTGAAGGCTGTAGCACAGTGAAGAGGCAGTGTACGGGTATGAAGACAGCACAGTGAAGGAGGCTGCGTACGGGTATGAAGACAGAACAGTGAAGGAGGCTGCGTACGGGTATAAAGACAGAACATTGAAGGAGGCTGCGTACGGGTATAAAGACAGCACAGTGAAGGAGGCTGCGTACGGGTATGAAGACAGAACAGTGAAGGAGGCTGCGTACGGGTATGAAGACAGCACAGTGAAGGAGGCTGTGAACGGGTATGAAGAAAGCACAGTGAAGGAGGCTGCGTACGGGTATGAAGACAGAACAGTGAAGGAGGCTGCGTACGGGTATGAAGACAGCACAGTGAAGGGGGCTGTGTACGGGTATGAAGACAGCACAGTGAAGGAGGCTGCGTACGGGTATGAAGACAGAACAGTGAAGGAGGCTGCGTACGGGTATGAAGACAGAACAGTGAAGGAGGCTGTGTACGGGTATGAAGACAGAACAGTGAAGGAGGCTGCGTACGGGTATGAAGACAGAACAGTGAAGGAGGCTGCGTACGGGTATGAAGACAGAACAGTGAAGGAGGCTGCGTACGGGTATAAAGACAGCACAGTGAAGGGGGCTGTGTACGGGTATGAAGACAGCACAGTGAAGGAGGCTGCGTACGGGTATGAAGACAGAACAGTGAAGGAGGCTGCGTACGGGTATGAAGACAGCACAGTGAAGAGGCTGTGTACGGGTATAAAGACAGCACAGTGAAGGAGGCTGCGTACGGGTATAAAGACAGCACAGTGAAGGAGGCTGCGTACGGGTATGAAGACAGCACAGTGAAGGAGGCTGCGTACGGGTATGAAGAAAGCACAGTGAAGGCTGTAGCACAGTGAAGGAGGCTGCGTACGGGTATGAAGACAGCACAGTGAAGGCTGTAGCACAGTGAAGGAGGCTGCGTACTAGCCTGATCCTAGATGTAAGTCCTGTCTTGCCAATGGCCTTAAGAGACAACTGATCTGGGACCAGGCAAGCTTATCACGGCACGGCGGGGGGTTCCATTACCAAGCTGTGCATGTCCCACAAGCCCCACAGAACCTAAATCAGAGGACAGTCTAACAGACAGACCGTCTAATAGACAGACCGGCCAATACAACGTCAGGTCCAGGAACAATGCTTTACCTCCACTGTGACGGAGGTAATCCGTTTAAATCATTACTACACACCACAAGTCAAGGAGGTCAGTGTGTGTGTGTCTTTGAACTTTTTCAACGAGCCATGTTCCAAGATCATACCTTAAGGCTTTGGGATTAGCTGCCTGCCTGCCTCTCTATAGAACAGTTAGCTGCCTGCCTGCCTCTCTATAGAACAGTTAGCTGCCTGCCTGCCTGCCTCTCTATAGAACAGTTAGCTGCCTGCCTGCCTCTCTATAGAACAGTTAGCTGCCTGCCTGCCTACCTCTCTATAGAACAGTTAGCTGCCTGCCTGCCTCTCTATAGAACAGTTAGCTGCCCGCCTGCCTCTCTATAGAACAGTTAGCTGCCTGCCTGCCTCTCTATAGAACAGTTAGCTGCCTGCCTGCCTACCTCTCTATAGAACAGTTAGCTGCCTGCCTGCCTCTCTATAGAACAGTTAGCTGCCTGCCTGCCTCTCTATAGAACAGTTAGCTGCCCGCCTGCCTCTCTATAGAACAGTTAGCTGCCTGCCTGCCTCTCTATAGAACAGTTAGCTGCCTGCCTGCCTCTCTATAGAACAGTTAGCTGCCCGCCTGCCTCTCTATAGAACAGTTAGCTGCCTGCCTGCCTCTCTATAGAACAGTTAGCTGCCCGCCTGCCTCTCTATAGAACAGTTAGCTGCCTGCCTGCCTCTCTATAGAACAGTTAGCTACCTGCCTGCCTCTCTATAGAACAGTTAGCTGCCTGCCTGCCTGCCTCTCTATAGAACAGTTAGCTGCCTGCCTGCCTGCCTCTCTATAGAACAGTTAGCTACCTGCCTGCCTCTCTATAGAACAGTTAGCTGCCTGCCTGCCTACCTCTCTATAGAACAGTTAGCTGCCTGCCTGCCTCTCTATAGAACAGTTAGCTGCCTGCCTGCCTGCCTCTCTATAGAACAGTTAGCTACCTGCCTGCCTCTCTATAGAACAGTTAGCTGCCTGCCTGCCTACCTCTCTATAGAACAGTTAGCTGCCTGCCTGCCTGCCTCTCTATAGAACAGTTAGCTGCCTGCCTGCCTGCCTCTCTATAGAACAGTTAGCTGCCTGCCTGCCTGCCTCTCTATAGAACAGTTAGCTGCCTGCCTACCTCTCTATAGAACAGTTAGCTGCCTGCCTGCCTACCTCTCTATAGAACAGTTAGCTGCCTGCCTGCCTGCCTCTCTATAGAACAGTTAGCTGCCTGCCTGCCTGCCTCTCTATAGAACAGTTAGCTGCCTGCCTGCCTGCCTCTCTATAGAACAGTTAGCTGCCTGCCTACCTCTCTATAGAACAGTTAGCTGCCTGCCTGCCTGCCTCTCTATAGAACAGTTAGCTGCCTGCCTGCCTACCTCTCTATAGAACAGTTAGCTGCCTGCCTGCCTCTCTATAGAACAGTTAGCTGCCTGCCTGCCTCTCTATAGAACAGTTAGCTGCCTGCCTGCCTGCCTCTCTATAGAACAGTTAGCTGCCTGCCTGCCTCTCTATAGAACAGTTAGCTGCCTGCCTGCCTCTCTATAGAACAGTTAGTTGCCTGCCTGCCTACCTCTCTATAGAACAGTTAGCTGCCTGCCTGCCTGCCTCTCTATAGAACAGTTAGCTGCCTGCCTGCCTCTCTATAGAACAGTTAGTTGCCTGCCTACCTGCCTCTCTATAGAACAGTTAGCTGCCTGCCTGCCTACCTCTCTATAGAACAGTTAGCTGCCTGCCTGCCTCTCTATAGAACAGTTAGCTGCCTGCCTGCCTCTCTATAGAACAGTTAGCTGCCTGCCTGCCTACCTCTCTATAGAACAGTTAGCTGCCTGCCTGCCTGCCTCTCTATAGAACAGTTAGCTGCCTGCCTGCCTGCCTCTCTATAGAACAGTTAGCTGCCTGCCTGCCTGCCTCTCTATAGAACAGTTAGCTGCCTGCCTGCCTGCCTCTCTATAGAACAGTTAGCTGCCTGCCTGCCTACCTCTCTATAGAACAGTTAGCTGCCTGCCTGCCTCTCTATAGAACAGTTAGCTGCCTGCCTGCCTGCCTCTCTATAGAACAGTTAGCTGCCTGCCTGCCTCTCTATAGAACAGTTAGCTGCCTGCCTGCCTGCCTCTCTATAGAACAGCTAGCTGCCTGCCTGCCTGCCTCTCTATAGAACAGTTAGCTGCCTGCCTGCCTCTCTATAGAACAGTTAGCTGCCTGCCTACCTCTCTATAGAACAGTTAGCTGCCTGCCTACCTCTCTATAGAACAGTTAGCTGCCTGCCTGCACCTCTCTATAGAACAGTTAGCTGCCTGCCTGCCTACCTCTCTATAGAACAGTTAGCTGCCTGCCTGCCTACCTCTCTATAGAACAGTTAGCTGCCTGCCTGCCAGCCTCTCTATAGAACAGTTAGCTGCCTGCCTGCCTCTCTATAGAACAGTTAGCTGCCTGCCTGCCTCTCTATAGAACAGTTAGCTGCCTGCCTGCCTCTCTATAGAACAGTTAGCTGCCTGCCTACCTCTCTATAGAACAGTTAGCTGCCTGCCTGCCTGCCTCTCTATAGAACAGTTAGCTGCCTGCCTGCCTGCCTCTCTATAGAACAGTTAGCTGCCTGCCTACCTCTCTATAGAACAGTTAGCTGCCTGCCTGCCTCTCTATAGAACAGTTAGCTACCTGCCTGCCTCTCTATAGAACAGTTAGCTGCCTGCCTGCCTGCCTCTCTATAGAACAGTTAGCTGCCTGCCTGCCTGCCTCTCTATAGAACAGTTAGCTACCTGCCTGCCTCTCTATAGAACAGTTAGCTGCCTGCCTGCCTACCTCTCTATAGAACAGTTAGCTGCCTGCCTGCCTCTCTATAGAACAGTTAGCTGCCTGCCTGCCTACCTCTCTATAGAACAGTTAGCTGCCTGCCTACCTCTCTATAGAACACTTAGCTGCCTGCCTGCCTGCCTCTCTATAGAACAGTTAGCTGCCTGCCTGCCTCTCTATAGAACAGTTAGCTGCCTGCCTGCCTCTCTATAGAACAGTTAGCTGCCTGCCTGCCTCTCTATAGAACAGTTAGCTGCCTGCCTGCCTGCCTCTCTATAGAACAGTTAGCTGCCTGCCTGCCTGCCTCTCTATAGAACAGTTAGCTGCCTGCCTGCCTACCTCTCTATAGAACAGTTAGCTGCCTGCCTGCCTACCTCTCTATAGAACAGTTAGCTGCCTGCCTGCCTGCCTCTCTATAGAACAGTTAGCTGCCTGCCTGCCTGCCTCTCTATAGAACAGTTAGCTGCCTGCCTACCTCTCTATAGAACAGTTAGCTGCCTGCCTACCTACCTCTCTATAGAACAGTTAGCTGCCTGCCTGCCTACCTCTCTATAGAACAGTTAGCTGCCTGCCTGCCTGCCTCTCTATAGAACAGTTAGCTGCCTGCCTGCCTACCTCTCTATAGAACAGTTAGCTGCCTGCCTACCTCTCTATAGAACAGTTAGCTGCCTGCCTGCCTCTCTATAGAACAGTTAGCTGCCTGCCTGCCTGCCTCTCTATAGAACAGTTAGCTGCCTGCCTGCCTCTCTATAGAACAGTTAGCTGCCTGCCTGCCTCTCTATAGAACAGTTAGCTGCCTGCCTGCCTGCCTCTCTATAGAACAGTTAGCTGCCTGCCTGCCTGCCTCTCTATAGAACAGTTAGCTGCCTGCCTGCCTCTCTATAGAACAGTTAGCTGCCTGCCTGCCTACCTCTCTATAGAACAGTTAGCTGCCTGCCTGCCTACCTCTCTATAGAACAGTTAGCTGCCTGCCTGCCTGCCTCTCTATAGAACAGTTAGCTGCCTGCCTGCCTGCCTCTCTATAGAACAGTTAGCTGCCTGCCTGCCACTCTATAGAACAGTTAGCTGCCTGCCTGCCTACCTCTCTATAGAACAGTTAGCTGCCTGCCTGCCTGCCTCTCTATAGAACAGTTAGCTGCCTGCCTGCCTACCTCTCTATAGAACAGTTAGCTGCCTGCCTGCCTCTCTATAGAACAGTTAGCTGCCTGCCTGCCTGCCTACCTCTCTATAGAACAGTTAGCTGCCTGCCTCTCTATAGAACAGTTAGCTGCCTGCCTGCCTGCCTCTCTATAGAACAGTTAGCTGCCTGCCTGCCTCTCTATAGAACAGTTAGCTGCCTGCCTGCCTCTCTATAGAACAGTTAGCTGCCTGCCTGCCTACCTCTCTATAGAACAGTTAGCTGCCTGCCTGCCTACCTCTCTATAGAACAGTTAGCTGCCTGCCTGCCTGCCTCTCTATAGAACAGTTAGCTGCCTGCCTGCCTCTCTATAGAACAGTTAGCTGCCTGCCTGCCTCTCTATAGAACAGTTAGCTGCCTGCCTGCCTACCTCTCTATAGAACAGTTAGCTGCCTGCCTGCCTGCCTCTCTATAGAACAGTTAGCTGCCTGCCTACCTCTCTATAGAACAGTTAGCTGCCTGCCTGCCTCTCTATAGAACAGTTAGCTACCTGCCTGCCTCTCTATAGAACAGTTAGCTGCCTGCCTGCCTGCCTCTCTATAGAACAGTTAGCTGCCTGCCTGCCTGCCTCTCTATAGAACAGTTAGCTACCTGCCTGCCTCTCTATAGAACAGTTAGCTGCCTGCCTGCCTACCTCTCTATAGAACAGTTAGCTGCCTGCCTGCCTCTCTATAGAACAGTTAGCTGCCTGCCTGCCTACCTCTCTATAGAACAGTTAGCTGCCTGCCTACCTCTCTATAGAACACTTAGCTGCCTGCCTGCCTGCCTCTCTATAGAACAGTTAGCTGCCTGCCTGCCTCTCTATAGAACAGTTAGCTGCCTGCCTGCCTCTCTATAGAACAGTTAGCTGCCTGCCTGCCTCTCTATAGAACAGTTAGCTGCCTGCCTGCCTCTCTATAGAACAGTTAGCTGCCTGCCTGCCTGCCTGCCTCTCTATAGAACAGTTAGCTGCCTGCCTGCCTACCTCTCTATAGAACAGTTAGCTGCCTGCCTGCCTGCCTCTCTATAGAACAGTTAGCTGCCTGCCTGCCTGCCTCTCTATAGAACAGTTAGCTGCCTGCCTACCACTCTATAGAACAGTTAGCTGCCTGCCTGCCTGCCTGCCTGCCTCTCTATAGAACAGTTAGCTGCCTGCCTGCCTGCCTCTCTATAGAACAGTTAGCTGCCTGCCTGCCTACCTCTCTATAGAACAGTTAGCTGCCTGCCTGCCTGCCTCTCTATAGAACAGTTAGCTGCCTGCCTGCCTGCCTCTCTATAGAACAGTTAGCTGCCTGCCTGCCACTCTATAGAACAGTTAGCTGCCTGCCTGCCTACCTCTCTATAGAACAGTTAGCTGCCTGCCTGCCTGCCTCTCTATAGAACAGTTAGCTGCCTGCCTGCCTACCTCTCTATAGAACAGTTAGCTGCCTGCCTGCCTCTCTATAGAACAGTTAGCTGCCTGCCTGCCTGCCTACCTCTCTATAGAACAGTTAGCTGCCTGCCTCTCTATAGAACAGTTAGCTGCCTGCCTGCCTGCCTCTCTATAGAACAGTTAGCTGCCTGCCTGCCTCTCTATAGAACAGTTAGCTGCCTGCCTGCCTCTCTATAGAACAGTTAGCTGCCTGCCTGCCTACCTCTCTATAGAACAGTTAGCTGCCTGCCTGCCTACCTCTCTATAGAACAGTTAGCTGCCTGCCTGCCTGCCTCTCTATAGAACAGTTAGCTGCCTGCCTGCCTCTCTATAGAACAGGTAACTGGCCAGCGTGTCTGTAATAACCTCATAACAGCACATGTTCTGGGACTCTTGTGGCAGTCTAACCTACATTGTGGGCTGCTTTCCGATCACCACTTTGGCACGATCTCTAAGATATTACACATAAATAACCAGAGTCCTATGGCATAGAGGACCATGTCCCAAATGGCACCCTATTCCCTATATAGTGCACTACTTTATACTAGAGTCCTATGGCATCCTATTTCCTATATATATATATATATATATATATATATATATATATATATATATATATATATATATAATACACTACTTTATACCAGAGTCCTATGGGAATAGGGTGCCATTTGGGACACACTTTCCCAGAGCTCGATCAGGTCAGACGACATCATGTCATGAATCACTATTTCTGTTGTGTAATGCAGCCTCACACATGAAACCAGAAAGATCCTTTCGACACCACCCATAGTAGGGAGTGGTCACGGTGGGGGGGGGGGGGGAACTAGGATAACCCAGAGCCATATACAAATGTGGGCCGTGGCTGCGGATTCAACTCTAAAGTTCACGGGACCAAAAAGATTGTGAGCTTCCTGAAGCTTCTGCACCGTGTTTATTCTCTCCTTTACACGGTCTCTGCTCTACTCCTAGAGAACAGTCTCCTTTACACAGTCTCTGCTCTACTCCTAGAGAACAGTCTCCTTTACACGGTCTCTGCTCTACTCCTAGAGAAGAGTCTCCTTTACACGGTCTCTGCTCTACTCCTAGAGAACAGTCTCCTTTACACAGTCTCTGCTCTACTCCTAGAGAACAGTCTCCTTTACACGGTCTCTGCTCTACTCCTAGAGAACAGTCTCCTTTACACGGTCTCTGCTCTACTCCTAGAGAACAGTCTCCTTTACACCGTCTCTGCTCTACTCCTAGAGAAGAGTCTCCTTTACACAGTCTCTGCTCTACTCCTAGAGAACAGTCTCCTTTACACAGTCTCTGCTCTACTCCTAGAGAAGAGTCTCCTTTACACAGTCTCTGCTCTACTCCTAGAGAACAGTCTCCTTTACACAGTCTCTGCTCTACTCCTAGAGAACAGTCTTCTTTACACCGTCTCTGCTCTACTCCTAGAGAACAGACTCCTTTACACGGTCTCTGCTCTACTCCTAGAGAACAGTCTCCTTTACACCGTCTCTGCTCTACTCCTAGAGAAGAGTCTCCTTTACACAGTCTCTGCTCTACTCCTAGAGAACAGTCTCCTTTACACAGTCTCTGCTCTACTCCTAGAGAAGAGTCTCCTTTACACAGTCTCTGCTCTACTCCTAGAGAACAGTCT
This sequence comes from Salmo salar, assembly GCF_965601325.2. Classification (NCBI taxonomy): domain Eukaryota; kingdom Metazoa; phylum Chordata; class Actinopteri; order Salmoniformes; family Salmonidae; genus Salmo; species Salmo salar. The sequence continues at coordinate 46,288,934 of NC_138314.1, forward strand.
CCTTTACACCGTCTCTGCTCTACTCCTAGAGAACAGTCTCCTTTACACCGTCTCTGCTCTACTCCTAGAGAACAGTCTCCTTTACACCGTCTCTGCTCTACTCCTAGAGAACAGTCTCCTTTACACGGTCTCTGCTCTACTCCTAGAGAACAGTCTCCTTTACACCGTCTCTGCTCTACTCCTAGAGAAGAGTCTCCTTTACACAGTCTCTGCTCTACTCCTAGAGAACAGTCTCCTTTACACAGTCTCTGCTCTACTCCTAGAGAACAGTCTCTGCTCTACTCCTAGAGAACAGTCTCTGCTCTACTCCTAGAGAACAGTCTCTGCTCTACTCCTAGAGAACAGTCTCTGCTCTACTCCTAGAGAACAGTCTCTGCTCTACTCCTAGAGAACAGTCTCTGCTCTACTCCTAGAGAACAGTCTCTGCTCTACTCCTAGAGAACAGTCTCTGCTCTACTCCTAGAGAACAGTCTCTGCTCTACTCCTAGAGAACAGTCTCCTTTACACCGTCTCTGCTCTACTCCTAGAGAACAGTCTCCTTTACACGGTCTCTGCTCTACTCCTAGAGAACAGTCTCCTTTACACAGTCTCTGCTCTACTCCTAGAGAACAGTCTCTGCTCTACTCCTAGAGAACGGTCTCTGCTCTACTCCTAGAGAACAGTCTCCTTTACACGGTCTCTGCTCTACTCCTAGAGAACAGTCTCTGCTCTACTCCTAGAGAACAGTCTCTGCTCTACTCCTAGAGAACAGTCTCTGCTCTACTCCTAGAGAACAGTCTCTGCTCTACTCCTAGAGAACAGTCTCTGCTCTACTCCTAGAGAACAGTCTCTGCTCTACTCCTAGAGAACAGTCTCTGCTCTACTCCTAGAGAACAGTCTCTGCTCTACTCCTAGAGAACAGTCTCTGCTCTACTCCTAGAGAACAGTCTCTGCTCTACTCCTAGAGAACAGTCTCTGCTCTACTCCTAGAGAACAGTCTCTGCTCTACTCCTAGAGAACAGTCTCTGCTCTACTCCTAGAGAACAGTCTCTGCTCTACTCCTAGAGAACAGTCTCTGCTCTACTCCTAGAGAACAGTCTCTGCTCTACTCCTAGAGAACAGTCTCCTTTACACGGTCTCTGCTCTACTCCTAGAGAACAGTCTCCTTTACACGGTCTCTGCTCTACTCCTAGAGAACAGTCTCCTTTACACGGTCTCTGCTCTACTCCTAGAGAACAGTCTCTGCTCTACTCCTAGAGAACAGTCTCCTTTACACAGTCTCTGCTCTACTCCTAGAGAACAGTCTCCTTTACACAGTCTCTGCTCTACTCCTAGAGAACAGTCTCCTTTACACAGTCTCTGCTCTACTCCTAGAGAACAGTCTCTGCTCTACTCCTAGAGAACAGTCTCTGCTCTACTCCTAGAGAACAGTCTCCTTTACACCGTCTCTGCTCTACTCCTAGAGAACAGTCTCCTTTACACAGTCTCTGCTCTACTCCTAGAGAAGAGTCTCCTTTACACAGTCTCTGCTCCTCTCCTAGAGAACAGTCTCCTTTACACAGTCTCTGCTCTACTCCTAGAGAACAGTCTCCTTTACACCGTCTCTGCTCTACTCCTAGAGAAGAGTCTCCTTTACACAGTCTCTGCTCCTCTCCTAGAGAACAGTCTCCTTTACACAGTCTCTGCTCTACTCCTAGAGAACAGTCTCCTTTACACAGTCTCTACAAGAACACAACGATCACAGTATTCTACATAACAGAATATATCTCATAACTTACTGTAAGTAAAAAAATAAATTAAAAAAACACCGCATTAAACCGTGAATTATAAATCTTCACGTTTTTACTGGTGAAACATCCATGCAGCATCATTCTGTTTAGTAACCATTTGATCTCAATTTCATTTAGGATATGCATTTACATGTTATGTTATGGCTCCCGATTGGTGCCGCGGTCTAAGGGGGCGTCACTACAGTCCCTGGTTCGAATCCGAGGCTGCATCACATCCGGCCGTGACGGACGGCCCAGCGTTGTCCGTGGTAAAAGCCGTCATCGTAAATAAGAACTCTTAACTGACTTGCTTAGTTAAATAAAGTTTTAAATAAAAAGTAAATATGCCGTGTTGAAGTAGCCTAAAGTGTTCCCGTGTGGCTCTGTTGATAGAGCATGGTGTTTGCAACGCCAGGGTTGTGGGTTCGATTCCCACGGGGGACCAGTACGAAAAGGAAAAAAAATAATAATGTATGAAATGTATGCATTCACTACTGTAAGTCACTCTGGATAAGAGCGTCTGCTAAATGTTAAGTGTTGTTTTGAATGATGTACAGTGAATACATTTTTAGTGTAGAGGGTGTGTATTTATTCCGAGTGGCGCTCGCTGTTGAGTGAGTCGTACATGCGCAGAAGCTTCGGGAAGCTCTGGATCTTGCGGCCCGGCGGGAATAAAGATCCCGAAAACGTTAGATCTGTACAATGTAATGTAGATCCTGATTGTATCCCAAATGGCACCCTATTCCCTATAGTCCACTACTAGTGATCAGGACCCAGAGGGTGAGTAGTGCATTATAATACTTTGGTAGGTGCTGCTATTTGTACTATTTCACATGTACAAGTGTGTATTATACATATGTGACTCAATGTTTTTTATTTTTACATTGGATAAAAGTAGAGATTCAGAGCTACAAAATGGTATAAAATACACAACAGTTGAGAAACAATAGGAGAGTAATTCTGCTTTGAAAGATGGAAACTCACTTTTGAGAAATTGGAAAAGTATATATATATATTATATATATATTTTTTTTTGTGCATATCCCAAATCCCGAGACATGTTCGGAGAGAGAGGTCACGGCCAGGGTGGGGTCATTATCAATCTGGACCGCAGGCCCAAGGGAGCTGTTGTTTTAAATAGTTACCATGTAACGTCATGCTTTTCAATGGCCTGTCTATTTAATTGCTACACAGAGACGCCTCACCATACCAACTGTGTAACAGACAACACCATGAAGTAAACATATGATTATAACATCACAACGTTGTTGACAATGCTTATTTACAATGCAGGCATACCATGTAGCCTAGCTATTATATAACTCTAAGAATACCATAGTCAAGTCGTATTTTAAAAAAAACATTTAATTCATTTAAGTTAATAAAATGTGGTCCATTGTAGCTCAGTTGGTATAGCTTGTAACACCAGGGTAGTGGGTTCGATTCCCGCACATATATTTTTTTTAAAACTTTATTTAACTAGGCAAGTCAATTAAGAACAAATTGTTATTTATAATGACAGTCTACAGGGGAACAGTGGGGTTAAACTGCTTTGTTCAGGGGCTGAACGACAGATTTATACCTTGTCAGATCAGAGGATTTGACCCAGCAACCAACGCAATAAACACTAGGCTACTTTCCGCCCTATGACTAAGTTGCTTTGGTTAAAAGCGTCTGCTAAATGGAATATAATAATAATAATAATGTTATTAACTACATCCTAGACAAATTGCTCCTTATTTTATTAGATATTGTAAATGATTAAGAGCAAACTTTGCCCAGATCCTAAGTCTGACTATAGTATTGTATCTGTCATATTGACAGCGTGATCTGCTTTCTCATTGGAAAGACACTTACTCCTAAGCTTTTGGGTCCAAGACACGAAAACAGCGTCCTATATTATATCTGGGGGGGTTAAAAGTATAATAACATTTGGTTTACATTGTGTCAGCTAAAGTGCTGATCTTTATTTTGTTGGCCATGTTTCTACAACACTTGTGTATATGGGGTCACTAGCTACAGCACTGAGTCAGCTGGTTTGACATGTTAGCCAGTAGCTCGATAGCATGTTAGCTAGCAAATCATTATTCGTTTTAACTAAATAAGTCATTACTCGCTAAAAAAAACTTTTTTTTAGAGGGTTTTACAGTAGTAATTCAATAAGTGCCGATTTGGTAAGGTAACATTCACATAGTTATCCCGCTAGCGAGTTAACATGAACATGATCTACCTAGCTAACTAAGCTAATTAGCGAGGAAGGAGATTAGCTAGCTACAACTCCCTAGCCCCAATTTCAGCACGAAAGAGATTTAAAAAATATATGTTTTCTTAGTTTAAAGTTTCTCACCTTGTCACTAAGGCTGTCAGGATCCCCTCCTCCTCCTCCTCTTCCTCTCTTTCTTAGCTCCGTCATGTTTTCCTTATTTCACTCACGACACATAAAACGAGTCTGAAGACGACTGACGACGAGCTTCCAATTGAAGTCAACTCTCGTAATCCGGTTATGAAGATCTTCGGTTACCGATTCTGCTGCACATGTGCTGTTATTTTTTTCGACAGAACATTCACAACAACAGTACGCACCCTCCCGTCTACTACTCTCAACCGAATGCGTTCTTGCATTTGTTTATCACCACCGTTCCCGTTCGCCATCTCAGGTGTCTGAACCTATGGTGAAGCTAGACACTGAGGACTAAAACCCACAATAGTGGAATTTGCTGTTCGCCTTCAAAATAAATGTCCCCCGTTCCTCCCTCCACCATTTGAAAGTGATGTAAAAGGAAACTAATAGTGGAATCATGCCATATTTCGACTAGATAATACCAAATAAGGCTGGAATGTTTTTATATAAATGAAACAAAAGACAATAGTTAGTTAATTTGACAAAAAAAAAAGTATAACTCCGTTTAAATCGCACTTTGGATGTATAGATTTCAGAATTGCATTGGGGGCATACTTGCATGCACTGGATAGCCTTACCAATATAGAGTTTATACAAATACTAGAGTCATAGCTAGTGTTATGGCTTTTCAACCTCTGCCATATCGTGGATTCAGAGCTATCAATCTATTAGAACTCAAAGGGTTTTCTTTAATGGAAGCTTCTCTAATGTCAAACATGTTATGTGTGGTGTACCGCAGGGCAGCTCTCTAGGCCCTCTACTCTTTTCTATTTTTTACCAATGACCTGCTATGGGCATTAAACAAAGCATGTGTGTCCATGTATGCTGGTGATTCAACCATATACCCATCAGCAACCACAGCTAATGAAGTCACTGAAACCCTTAACAAAGAGTTGCAGTCTATTTTGGAATGGGTGGCCAGTAATAAACTGGTTCTGAACATCTGTAAAACTAAGAGCATTGGATTTGGTACAAATATTTCCCTAAGTTCTAGACCTCAGCTGAATCTGATAATGAATGGTGTGGCTGTTGAACAAGTTGAGGAGACTAAATTACTTGGCGTTACCTTAGATTGTAAACTGTCATGGTCAAAACAGATAGATTCAATGGTTGTAAAAATGGGGAGAGGTCTAGCCGTAATAAAGAGATGCTCTGCTCTTTTGACACCACACTCCAAAAAGCAAGTTCTGCAGGCTCTAGTTTAGTCTAATCTTGATTATTGTCCAGTCGTGTGGTCCAGTGCTGCAAGGATAGACCTAGTTAAGCTGCAGCTGGCCCAGAACAGAGCGGCACGTTTTGCTCTTCACTGTAATCAGAGGGCTGATATAAATACTATGCATGCCAGTCTCTCTTGGCTAAGAGTTGAGGAGAGACTGACTACATCACTTCTTTTTTGTAAGAAACCTAAATGTATTGAAAATCCCAAATTGTTTGCATAGTCAACTTACACACAGCTCTGACACACACACTTATCCCACCAGATTTGCCACCAGGGGTCTTTTCACAGTCCCCAAATCCAGAACAAATTCAAGAAAGCGTACAGTATTATATAGAGCCCTTATTGCATGGAACTTCCTTCCATCTCATATTGCTGAAATAAACAGCAAACCTGTTTCAAAAAACAGATAAAGCAACACCTCACGCCACAACGCCTCTCCCCTATTGGACCTAGATAGTTTGTGTGTATACATTGATATGTAGGCTACGTGTGCCTTTTTAAAAATGTATGTAATTCTGTCCTTGAGCTGTTCTTGTCTATTGATGTTCTGTAATATGTCATTCTGTATTATGTTTCATGTTTTGTGTGGAACCCCAGGAAGAGTAGCTGCTGCTTTTGCAACAGCTAATGGGGATCCTAATAAAATACCGAAAATACCAAAACCCTCAGAGGAAGTAATCAGACATGTGGGGAGAGGGGCATTCCTTACCAAACCACATGTCCTTTGTTTTGGAGGTGTTCAGAACAAGGGTAAGGGCAGAGAAAGCTTGTTGGACACTAAGAAAGCTTTGTTGTAGAGCGTTTAACACAACATCCGGGAAGGGGCCAGCTGAGTATAAGACTATCATCTGCATGTAAATGGATGACAGAGCCTCCTACTGCCTGAGATATGTTGTTGATGTAAATTGAGAAGAGCGTGGGGCCTAGGATCGAGACTTGGGGTACTCCCTTGGTGACAGGAAGTGGCTGAGACAGCAGATGTTCTGACTTTATACACTGCACTCTTTGAGAATGGAATGGTCTACCGTATCAAAAGCTTTGGCAAAGTCAATAAAAATAGCAGCACAACATTGCTTAGAATCAAGGGCAATTGTGACATCATTGAGGACCTTTAAGGTTGCAGTGACACATCCATAACCTGAGCGGAAACCAGATTGCAAACCAGAGAAAATACTATAGACATCAAGAAATCCAGTAAGTTGATTATTGACAAGTTTCTCCAAACGCTTTTGATAAGCAGGACAAAATAGAAATAGAGTTAGGATCACCTATATCTCTCCCTTTAAATAAAAGCAGAAACGTAGCTGTCATCCTAAGCAATGGGAACCTCCCCAGAGAGAAACGGATTAAAAACGGCCAGAGAAAGGCTTGGCGATGATAGAGGCAGCAACTTTAAAGAAGAAAGGGTCTGAACCATCTCACACAGATGGGTTTTTTTGGGTGTCAAGTTTAAGGAGCTTCTTTAGCATCTCGGACTCAGTGACAGCCTGCAGGAAAAATTTTTGTAGAAAAGGAAAACCAAAGTAAAAACCAAATTATAAAATGGAGTTAAAAGCTTGTGTTGAAAAACAAAGGGGTTTGTTTCTTATCACACTCAAAGAGGCACTAAACCACAGACAAGCACTTCCAACATCTCTCATGCCAAATGGAGCACTGGGACAGAAGCTGTTAAATATCACCTGTACAGGTGTAACACATACTGACTAATGAGGTGACAAGCCAGTACAGGTGTAACACATACTGACTAATGAGATGACACGCCAGCACAGGTGTAACACATACTGACTAATGAGGTGACAAGCCAGTACAGGTGTAACATACTGACTAATGAGGTGACAAGCCAGTACAGGTGTAACACATACTGACTAATGAGATGACAAGCCAGTATAGGTGTAACATACTGACTAATGAGGTGACAAGCCAGTACAGGTGTAACACATACTGACTAATGAGGTGACAAGCCAGTACAGGTGTAACACATACTGACTAATGAGATGACAAGCCAGTACAGGTGTAACACACTGACTAATGAGGTGACAAGCCAGTACAGGTGTAACACATACTGACTAATGAGGTGACAAGCCAGTACAGGTGTAACACATACTGACTAATGAGGTGACAAGCCAGTACAGGTGTAACACATACTGACTAATGAGGTGACAAGCCAGTACAGGTGTAACACATACTGACTAATGAGATGACAAGCCAGTACAGGTGTAACACATACTGACTAATGAGATGACAAGCCAGTACAGGTGTAACACATACTGACTAATGAGATGACAAGCCAGTACAGGTGTAACACATACTGACTAATGAGGTGACAAGCCAGTACAGGTGTAACACATACTGACTAATGAGATGACAAGCCAGTACAGGTGTAACACATACTGACTAATGAGATGACAAGCCAGTACAGGTGTAACATATTGACTAATGAGATGACAAGCCAGTACAGGTGTAACATACTGACTAATGAGGTGACAAGCCAGTACAGGTGTAACATACTGACTAATGAGATGACAAGCCAGTACAGGTGTAACATACTGACTAATGAGGTGACAAGCCAGTACAGGTGTAACATACTGACTAATGAGATGACAAGCCAGTACAGGTGTAACACATACTGACTAATGAGATGACAAGCCAGTACAGGTGTAACATACTGACTAATGAGATGACAAGCCAGTACAAGTGTAACACATACTGACTAATGAGATGACAAGCCAGTACAGGTGTAACATACTGACTAATAAAATGACAAGCCAGTACAGGTGTAACACATACTGACTAATGAGATGACAAGCCAGTACAGGTGTAACACATACTGACTAATGAGATGACAAGCCAGTACAGGTGTAACACATACTGACTAATGAGATGACAAGCCAGTACAGGTGTAACATACTGACTAATGAGATGACAAGCCAGTACAGGTGTAACACATACTGACTAATGAGGTGACAAGCCAGTACAGGTGTAACATACTGACTAATGAGATGACAAGCCAGTACAGGTGTAACACATACTGACTAATGAGATGACAAGCCAGTACAGGTGTAACATACTGACTAATGAGATGACAAGCCAGTACAGGTGTAACACATACTGACTAATGAGATGACAAGCCAGTACAGGTGTAACATACTGACTAATGAGATGACAAGCCAGTACAGGTGTAACACATACTGACACCAATCACTGTTCTCAATGTGATTGGTGTCAGTATGTTCTCAAAATATAAATATTAAACCAATGCCTTTAACAAGAGTTCACAAATATTAGCATTGGAGCTTTTATTGCGGGACTCTTAAACCACTGAAATTAGACACAAAATGGATAGTTTTGCCTGTACAGTGCAATATTTGCTTCTGTATAAAAGGGGAAAGGGGGGATACCTAGTCAGTTGTACAACGGAATGCGTTCAACTGAAGTGTGTCTTCCGCATTTAACCCTCTGAATCAGAGAGGTGCAGGGGGCTGCTAGTGTCCAGGCGTACCGATTTCAGCTGCTTGACCGCAGTAAAAGTCCTGCAACACTTCCTATGACCTTGTTTTTTTGTTCAAACTCATGTTTTGTATTCTAGGGACTCTAGTGAGTAGAACTGGACTAGGGACTCTAGTGAGTAGACTGGACTAGGGACTCTAGTGAGTAGACTGGACTAGGGACTCTAGTGAGTAGGCTGGACTAGGGACTCTAGTGAGTAGACTGGACTAGGGACTAGAGTGAGTAGACTGGACTAGGGACTCTAGTGAGTAGACTGGACTAGGGACTCTAGTGAGTAGGCTGGACTAGGGACTCTAGTGAGTAGACTGGACTAGGGACTCTAGTGAGTAGACTGGACTAGGGACTCTAGTGAGTAGAACTGGACTAGGGACTCTAGTGATTAGACTGGACTAGGGACTCTAGTGATTAGACTGGACTAGGGACTCTAGTGATTAGACTGGACTAGGGACTCTAGTGATTAGACTGGACTAGGGACTCTAGTGATTAGACTGGACTAGGGACTCTAGTGAGTAGACTGGACTAGAGACTCTAGTGAGTAGACTGGACTAGGGACTCTAGTGAGTAGACTGGACTAGAGACTCTAGTGAGTAGAACTGGACTAGGGACTCTAGTGATTAGACTGGACTAGGGACTCTAGTGAGTAGACTGGACTAGGGACTCTAGTGAGTAGACTGGACTAGAGACTCTAGTGAGTAGACTGGACTAGGGACTCTAGTGAGTAGACTGGACTAGGGACTCTAGTGAGTAGACTGGACTAGAGACTCTAGTGAGTAGACTGGACTAGGGACTCTAGTGAGTAGAACTGGACTAGGGACTCTAGTGAGTAGACTGGACTAGGGACTCTAGTGAGTAGACTGGACTAGGGACTCTAGTGAGTAGAACTGGACTAGGGACTCTAGTGAGTAGAACTGGACTAGGGACTCTAGTGAGTAGAACTGGACTAGGGACTCTAGTGAGTAGGCTGGACTAGGGACTCTAGTGAGTAGGCTGGACTAGGGACTCTAGTGAGTAGAACTGGACTAGGGACTCTAGTGAGTAGGCTGGACTAGGGACTCTAGTGAGTAGACTGGACTAGGAACTCTAGTGAGTAGACTGGACTAGAGACTCTAGTGAGTAGGCTGGACTAGGGACTCTAGTGAGTAGACTGGACTAGGGACTCTAGTGAGTAGACTGGACTAGGGACTCTAGTGAGTAGACTGTACTAGGGACTCTAGTGAGTAGGCTGGACTAGGGACTCTAGTGAGTAGATTGGACCAGGGACTCTAGTGAGTAGACTGGACTAGGGACTCTAGTGAGTAGGCTGGACCAGGGACTCTAGTGAATAGGCTGGACTAGGGACTCTAGTGAGTAGGCTGGACTAGGGACTCTAGTGAGTAGACTGGACCAGGGACTCTAGTGAGTAGACTGGACTAGGGACTCTAGTGAATAGAACTGGACTAGGGACTCTAGTGAGTAGACTGGACTAGGGACTCTAGTGAGTAGAACTGGACTAGGGACTCTAGTGAGTAGACTGTACTAGGGACTCTAGTGAATAGAGACTAGGGGCTCTAGTGAGTAGGCTGGACTAGGGACTCTAGTGAGTAGACTGGACTAGGGACTCTAGTGAGTAGACTGGACTAGGGACTCTAGTGAGTAGAACTGGACTAGGGACTCTACTGAGTAGACTGGACTAGGGACTCTAGTGAGTAGACTGGACTAGGGACTCTAGTGAGTAGAACTGGACTAGGGACTCTAGTGAGTAGAACTGGACTAGGGACTCTAGTGAGTAGGCTGGACTAGGGACTCTAGTGAGTAGGCTGGACTAGGGACTCTAGTGAGTAGAACTGGACTAGGGACTCTAGTGAGTAGGCTGGACTAGGGACTCTAGTGAGTAGACTGGACTAGGAACTCTAGTGAGTAGACTGGACTAGGGACTCTAGTGAGTAGGCCGGACTAGGGACTCTAGTGAGTAGACTGGACTAGGGACTCTAGTGAGTAGACTGGACTAGGGACTCTAGTGAGTAGACTGTACTAGGGACTCTAGTGAGTAGGCTGGACTAGGGACTCTAGTGAGTAGATTGGACCAGGGACTCTAGTGAGTAGACTGGACTAGGGACTCTAGTGAGTAGGCTGGACCAGGGACTCTAGTGAATAGGCTGGACTAGGGACTCTAGTGAGTAGGCTGGACTAGGGACTCTAGTGAGTAGACTGGACCAGGGACTCTAGTGAGTAGACTGGACTAGGGACTCTAGTGAATAGAACTGGACTAGGGACTCTAGTGAGTAGACTGGACTAGGGACTCTAGTGAGTAGAACTGGACTAGGGACTCTAGTGAGTAGACTGTACTAGGGACTCTAGTGAATAGAACTGGACTAGGGACTCTAGTGAGTAGACTGGACTAGGGACTCTAGTGAATAGAACTGGACTAGGGACTCTAGTGAGTAGACTGGACTAGGGACTCTAGTGAGTAGAACTGGACTAGGGACTCTAGTGAGTAGACTGTACTAGGGACTCTAGTGAGTAGGCTGGACTAGGGACTCTAGTGAGTAGACTGGACCAGGGACTCTAGTGAGTAGACTGGACCAGGGACTCTAGTGAGTAGGCTGGACTAGGGACTCTAGTGAGTAGGCTGGACTAGGGACTCTAGTGAGTAGGCTGGACTAGGGACTCTAGTGAGTAGACTGGACCAGGGACTCTAGTGAGTAGAACTGGACCAGGGACTCTAGTGAGTAGAACTGGACCAGGGACTCTAGTGAGTAGACTGGACTAGGGACTCTAGTGAGTAGGCTGGACTAGGGACTCTAGTGAGTAGGCTGGACTAGGGACTCTAGTGAGTAGAACTGGACTAGGGACTCTAGTGAGTAGGCTGGACTAGGGACTCTAGTGAGTAGGCTGGACTAGGGACTCTAGTGAGTAGGCTGGACTAGGGACTCTAGTGAGTAGGCTGGACTAGGGGCTCTAGTGAGTAGACTGGACTAGGGACTCTAGTGAGTAGACTGGACTAGGGACTCTAGTGAATAGAACTGGACTAGGGACTCTAGTGAGTAGACTGGACTAGGGACTCTAGTGAGTAGGCTGGACTAGGGACTCTAGTGAGTAGGCTGGACTAGGGACTCTAGTGAGTAGGCTGGACTAGGGACTCTAGTGAGTAGAACTGGACTAGGGACTCTAGTGAGTAGACTGGACTAGGGACTCTAGTGAGTAGAACTGGACTAGGGACTCTAGTGAGTAGACTGGACTAGGGACTCTAGTGAGTAGGCTGGACTAGGGACTCTAGTGAGTAGGCTGGACTAGGGGCTCTGGTGAGTAGGCTGGACTAGGGGCTGTAGTGAGTAGACTGGACTAGGGACTCTAGTGAGTAGACTGGACTAGGGACTCTAGTGAATAGAACTGGACTAGGGACTCTAGTGAGTAGACTGGACTAGGGACTCTAGTGAGTAGGCTGGACTAGGGACTCTAGTGAGTAGAACTGGACTAGGGACTCTAGTGAGTAGACTGGACTAGGGACTCTAGTGAGTAGACTGGACTAGGGACTGTAGTGAGTAGGCTGGACTAGGGACTCTAGTGAGTAGACTGGACTAGGGACTCTAGTGAGAAGACTGGACTAGGGACTCTAGTGAGTAGAACTGGACTAGGGACTCTAGTGAGTAGGCTGGACTAGGGACTCTAGTGAGTAGGCTGGACTAGGGACTCTAGTGAGTAGGCTGGACTAGGGGCTCTAGTGAGTAGGCTGGACTAGGGGCTGTAGTGAGTAGACTGGACTAGGGACTCTAGTGAGTAGACTGGACTAGGGACTCTAGTGAATAGAACTGGACTAGGGACTCTAGTGAGTAGACTGGACTAGGGACTCTAGTGAGTAGGCTGGACTAGGGACTCTAGTGAGTAGGCTGGACTAGGGACTCTAGTGAGTAGGCTGGACTAGGGACTCTAGTGATTAGACTGGACTAGGGACTCTAGTGAGTAGACTGGACTAGGGACTCTAGTGAGTAGACTGGACTAGAGACTCTAGTGAGTAGACTGGACTAGGGACTCTAGTGAGTAGACTGGACTAGGGACTCTAGTGAGTAGACTGGACTAGAGACTCTAGTGAGTAGACTGGACTAGGGACTCTAGTGAGTAGAACTGGACTAGGGACTCTAGTGAGTAGACTGGACTAGGGACTCTAGTGAGTAGACTGGACTAGGGACTCTAGTGAGTAGAACTGGACTAGGGACTCTAGTGAGTAGAACTGGACTAGGGACTCTAGTGAGTAGAACTGGACTAGGGACTCTAGTGAGTAGGCTGGACTAGGGACTCTAGTGAGTAGGCTGGACTAGGGACTCTAGTGAGTAGAACTGGACTAGGGACTCTAGTGAGTAGGCTGGACTAGGGACTCTAGTGAGTAGACTGGACTAGGAACTCTAGTGAGTAGACTGGACTAGGGACTCTAGTGAGTAGGCTGGACTAGGGACTCTAGTGAGTAGACTGGACTAGGGACTCTAGTGAGTAGACTGGACTAGGGACTCTAGTGAGTAGACTGTACTAGGGACTCTAGTGAGTAGGCTGGACTAGGGACTCTAGTGAGTAGATTGGACCAGGGACTCTAGTGAGTAGACTGGACTAGGGACTCTAGTGAGTAGGCTGGACCAGGGACTCTAGTGAATAGGCTGGACTAGGGACTCTAGTGAGTAGGCTGGACTAGGGACTCTAGTGAGTAGACTGGACCAGGGACTCTAGTGAGTAGACTGGACTAGGGACTCTAGTGAATAGAACTGGACTAGGGACTCTAGTGAGTAGAACTGGACTAGGGACTCTAGTGAGTAGACTGTACTAGGGACTCTAGTGAATAGAACTGGACTAGGGACTCTAGTGAGTAGACTGGACTAGGGACTCTAGTGAATAGAACTGGACTAGGGACTCTAGTGAGTAGACTGGACTAGGGACTCTAGTGAGTAGAACTGGACTAGGGACTCTAGTGAGTAGACTGTACTAGGGACTCTAGTGAGTAGGCTGGACTAGGGACTCTAGTGAGTAGACTGGACCAGGGACTCTAGTGAGTAGACTGGACCAGGGACTCTAGTGAGTAGGCTGGACTAGGGACTCTAGTGAGTAGGCTGGACTAGGGACTCTAGTGAGTAGGCTGGACTAGGGACTCTAGTGAGTAGACTGGACCAGGGACTCTAGTGAGTAGAACTGGACCAGGGACTCTAGTGAGTAGAACTGGACCAGGGACTCTAGTGAGTAGACTGGACTAGGGACTCTAGTGAGTAGGCTGGACTAGGGACTCTAGTGAGTAGGCTGGACTAGGGACTCTAGTGAGTAGAACTGGACTAGGGACTCTAGTGAGTAGGCTGGACTAGGGACTCTAGTGAGTAGGCTGGACTAGGGACTCTAGTGAGTAGGCTGGACTAGGGACTCTAGTGAGTAGGCTGGACTAGGGGCTCTAGTGAGTAGACTGGACTAGGGACTCTAGTGAGTAGACTGGACTAGGGACTCTAGTGAATAGAACTGGACTAGGGACTCTAGTGAGTAGACTGGACTAGGGACTCTAGTGAGTAGGCTGGACTAGGGACTCTAGTGAGTAGGCTGGACTAGGGACTCTAGTGAGTAGGCTGGACTAGGGACTCTAGTGAGTAGAACTGGACTAGGGACTCTAGTGAGTAGACTGGACTAGGGACTCTAGTGAGTAGAACTGGACTAGGGACTCTAGTGAGTAGACTGGACTAGGGACTCTAGTGAGTAGGCTGGACTAGGGACTCTAGTGAGTAGACTGGACTAGGGACTCTAGTGAGAAGACTGGACTAGGGACTCTAGTGAGTAGAACTGGACTAGGGACTCTAGTGAGTAGGCTGGACTAGGGACTCTAGTGAGTAGGCTGGACTAGGGACTCTAGTGAGTAGGCTGGACTAGGGGCTCTGGTGAGTAGGCTGGACTAGGGGCTGTAGTGAGTAGGCTGGACTAGGGACTCTAGTGAGTAGGCTGGACTAGGGACTCTAGTGAGTAGGCTGGACTAGGGACTCTAGTGATTAGACTGGACTAGGGACTCTAGTGAGTAGACTGGACTAGGGACTCTAGTGAGTAGACTGGACTAGAGACTCTAGTGAGTAGACTGGACTAGGGACTCTAGTGAGTAGACTGGACTAGGGACTCTAGTGAGTAGACTGGACTAGAGACTCTAGTGAGTAGACTGGACTAGGGACTCTAGTGAGTAGAACTGGACTAGGGACTCTAGTGAGTAGACTGGACTAGGGACTCTAGTGAGTAGACTGGACTAGGGACTCTAGTGAGTAGAACTGGACTAGGGACTCTAGTGAGTAGAACTGGACTAGGGACTCTAGTGAGTAGAACTGGACTAGGGACTCTAGTGAGTAGGCTGGACTAGGGACTCTAGTGAGTAGGCTGGACTAGGGACTCTAGTGAGTAGAACTGGACTAGGGACTCTAGTGAGTAGGCTGGACTAGGGACTCTAGTGAGTAGACTGGACTAGGAACTCTAGTGAGTAGTCTGGACTAGGGACTCTAGTGAGTAGGCTGGACTAGGGACTCTAGTGAGTAGACTGGACTAGGGACTCTAGTGAGTAGACTGGACTAGGGACTCTAGTGAGTAGACTGTACTAGGGACTCTAGTGAGTAGGCTGGACTAGGGACTCTAGTGAGTAGATTGGACCAGGGACTCTAGTGAGTAGACTGGACTAGGGACTCTAGTGAGTAGGCTGGACCAGGGACTCTAGTGAATAGGCTGGACTAGGGACTCTAGTGAGTAGGCTGGACTAGGGACTCTAGTGAGTAGACTGGACCAGGGACTCTAGTGAGTAGACTGGACTAGGGACTCTAGTGAATAGAACTGGACTAGGGACTCTAGTGAGTAGAACTGGACTAGGGACTCTAGTGAGTAGACTGTACTAGGGACTCTAGTGAATAGAACTGGACTAGGGACTCTAGTGAGTAGACTGGACTAGGGACTCTAGTGAATAGAACTGGACTAGGGACTCTAGTGAGTAGACTGGACTAGGGACTCTAGTGAGTAGAACTGGACTAGGGACTCTAGTGAGTAGACTGTACTAGGGACTCTAGTGAGTAGGCTGGACTAGGGACTCTAGTGAGTAGACTGGACCAGGGACTCTAGTGAGTAGACTGGACCAGGGACTCTAGTGAGTAGGCTGGACTAGGGACTCTAGTGAGTAGGCTGGACTAGGGACTCTAGTGAGTAGGCTGGACTAGGGACTCTAGTGAGTAGACTGGACCAGGGACTCTAGTGAGTAGAACTGGACCAGGGACTCTAGTGAGTAGAACTGGACCAGGGACTCTAGTGAGTAGACTGGACTAGGGACTCTAGTGAGTAGGCTGGACTAGGGACTCTAGTGAGTAGGCTGGACTAGGGACTCTAGTGAGTAGAACTGGACTAGGGACTCTAGTGAGTAGGCTGGACTAGGGACTCTAGTGAGTAGGCTGGACTAGGGACTCTAGTGAGTAGGCTGGACTAGGGACTCTAGTGAGTAGGCTGGACTAGGGGCTCTAGTGAGTAGACTGGACTAGGGACTCTAGTGAGTAGACTGGACTAGGGACTCTAGTGAATAGAACTGGACTAGGGACTCTAGTGAGTAGACTGGACTAGGGACTCTAGTGAGTAGGCTGGACTAGGGACTCTAGTGAGTAGGCTGGACTAGGGACTCTAGTGAGTAGGCTGGACTAGGGACTCTAGTGAGTAGAACTGGACTAGGGACTCTAGTGAGTAGACTGGACTAGGGACTCTAGTGAGTAGAACTGGACTAGGGACTCTAGTGAGTAGACTGGACTAGGGACTCTAGTGAGTAGGCTGGACTAGGGACTCTAGTGAGTAGACTGGACTAGGGACTCTAGTGAGAAGACTGGACTAGGGACTCTAGTGAGTAGAACTGGACTAGGGACTCTAGTGAGTAGGCTGGACTAGGGACTCTAGTGAGTAGGCTGGACTAGGGACTCTAGTGAGTAGGCTGGACTAGGGGCTCTGGTGAGTAGGCTGGACTAGGGGCTGTAGTGAGTAGACTGGACTAGGGACTCTAGTGAGTAGACTGGACTAGGGACTCTAGTGAATAGAACTGGACTAGGGACTCTAGTGAGTAGACTGGACTAGGGACTCTAGTGAGTAGGCTGGACTAGGGACTCTAGTGAGTAGAACTGGACTAGGGACTCTAGTGAGTAGACTGGACTAGGGACTCTAGTGAGTAGACTGGACTAGGGACTGTAGTGAGTAGGCTGGACTAGGGACTCTAGTGAGTAGACTGGACTAGGGACTCTAGTGAGAAGACTGGACTAGGGACTCTAGTGAGTAGAACTGGACTAGGGACTCTAGTGAGTAGGCTGGACTAGGGACTCTAGTGAGTAGGCTGGACTAGGGACTCTAGTGAGTAGGCTGGACTAGGGGCTCTAGTGAGTAGGCTGGACTAGGGGCTGTAGTGAGTAGACTGGACTAGGGACTCTAGTGAGTAGACTGGACTAGGGACTCTAGTGAATAGAACTGGACTAGGGACTCTAGTGAGTAGACTGGACTAGGGACTCTAGTGAGTAGGCTGGACTAGGGACTCTAGTGAGTAGGCTGGACTAGGGACTCTAGTGAGTAGGCTGGACTAGGGACTCTAGTGAGTAGGCTGGACTAGGGACTCTAGTGAGTAGACTGGACTAGGGACTCTAGTGAGTAGAACTGGACTAAGGACTCTAGTGAGTAGACTGGACCAGGGACTCTAGTGAGTAGACTGGACTAGGGACTCTAGTGAGTAGGCTGGACTAAGGACTCTAGTGAGTAGAACTGGACTAGGGACTCTAGTGAGTAGGCTGGACTAGGGACTCTAGTGAGTAGACTGGACTAGGGACTCTAGTGAGTAGAACTGGACTAGGGACTCTAGTGAGTAGGCTGGACTAGGGACTCTAGTGAGTAGGCTGGACTAGGGACTCTAGTGAGTAGGCTGGACTAGGGGCTCTAGTGAGTAGACTGGACTAGGGACTCTAGTGAGTAGACTGGACTAGGGACTCTAGTGAATAGAACTGGACTAGGGACTCTAGTGAGTAGACTGGACTAGGGACTCTAGTGAGTAGGCTGGACTAGGGACTCTAGTGAGTAGGCTGGACTAGGGACTCTAGTGAGTAGGCTGGACTAGGGACTCTAGTGAGTAGAACTGGACTAGGGACTCTAGTGAGTAGACTGGACTAGGGACTCTAGTGAGTAGAACTGGACTAGGGACTCTAGTGAGTAGACTGGACTAGGGACTCTAGTGAGTAGGCTGGACTAGGGACTCTAGTGAGTAGACTGGACTAGGGACTCTAGTGAGAAGACTGGACTAGGGACTCTAGTGAGTAGAACTGGACTAGGGACTCTAGTGAGTAGGCTGGACTAGGGACTCTAGTGAGTAGGCTGGACTAGGGACTCTAGTGAGTAGGCTGGACTAGGGGCTCTGGTGAGTAGGCTGGACTAGGGGCTGTAGTGAGTAGACTGGACTAGGGACTCTAGTGAGTAGACTGGACTAGGGACTCTAGTGAATAGAACTGGACTAGGGACTCTAGTGAGTAGACTGGACTAGGGACTCTAGTGAGTAGGCTGGACTAGGGACTCTAGTGAGTAGAACTGGACTAGGGACTCTAGTGAGTAGACTGGACTAGGGACTCTAGTGAGTAGACTGGACTAGGGACTGTAGTGAGTAGGCTGGACTAGGGACTCTAGTGAGTAGACTGGACTAGGGACTCTAGTGAGAAGACTGGACTAGGGACTCTAGTGAGTAGAACTGGACTAGGGACTCTAGTGAGTAGGCTGGACTAGGGACTCTAGTGAGTAGGCTGGACTAGGGACTCTAGTGAGTAGGCTGGACTAGGGGCTCTAGTGAGTAGGCTGGACTAGGGGCTGTAGTGAGTAGACTGGACTAGGGACTCTAGTGAGTAGACTGGACTAGGGACTCTAGTGAATAGAACTGGACTAGGGACTCTAGTGAGTAGACTGGACTAGGGACTCTAGTGAGTAGGCTGGACTAGGGACTCTAGTGAGTAGGCTGGACTAGGGACTCTAGTGAGTAGGCTGGACTAGGGACTAGTGAGTAGGCTGGACTAGGGACTCTAGTGAGTAGGCTGGACTAGGGACTCTAGTGAGTAGACTGGACTAGGGACTCTAGTGAGTAGGCTGGACTAGGGACTCTAGTGAGTAGAACTGGACTAGGGACTCTAGTGAGTAGACTGGACTAGGGACTCTAGTGAGTAGGCTGGACTAGGGACTCTAGTGAGTAGACTGGACTAGGGACTCTAGTGAGAAGACTGGACTAGGGACTCTAGTGAGTAGAACTGGACTAGGGACTCTAGTGAGTAGGCTGGACTAGGGACTCTAGTGAGTAGGCTGGACTAGGGACTCTAGTGAGTAGCCTGGACTAGGGGCTCTGGTGAGTAGGCTGGACTAGGGGCTGTAGTGAGTAGACTGGACTAGGGACTCTAGTGAGTAGACTGGACTAGGGACTCTAGTGAATAGAACTGGACTAGGGACTCTAGTGAGTAGACTGGACTAGGGACTCTAGTGAGTAGGCTGGACTAGGGACTCTAGTGAGTAGAACTGGACTAGGGACTCTAGTGAGTAGACTGGACTAGGGACTCTAGTGAGTAGACTGGACTAGGGACTGTAGTGAGTAGGCTGGACTAGGGACTCTAGTGAGTAGACTGGACTAGGGACTCTAGTGAGAAGACTGGACTAGGGACTCTAGTGAGTAGAACTGGACTAGGGACTCTAGTGAGTAGGCTGGACTAGGGACTCTAGTGAGTAGGCTGGACTAGGGACTCTAGTGAGTAGGCTGGACTAGGGGCTCTAGTGA
This sequence comes from Salmo salar, assembly GCF_965601325.2. Lineage (NCBI taxonomy): Eukaryota > Metazoa > Chordata > Actinopteri > Salmoniformes > Salmonidae > Salmo > Salmo salar. The sequence continues at coordinate 46,308,586 of NC_138314.1, forward strand.
GTAGGCTGGACTAGGGGCTGTAGTGAGTAGACTGGACTAGGGACTCTAGTGAGTAGACTGGACTAGGGACTCTAGTGAATAGAACTGGACTAGGGACTCTAGTGAGTAGACTGGACTAGGGACTCTAGTGAGTAGGCTGGACTAGGGACTCTAGTGAGTAGGCTGGACTAGGGACTCTAGTGAGTAGGCTGGACTAGGGACTAGTGAGTAGGCTGGACTAGGGACTCTAGTGAGTAGGCTGGACTAGGGACTCTAGTGAGTAGGCTGGACTAGGGACTCTAGTGAGTAGACTGGACTAGGGACTCTAGTGAGTAGCCTGGACTAGGGACTCTAGTGAATAGAACTGGACTAGGGACTCTAGTGAGTAGACTGGACTAGGGACTCTAGTGAGTAGGCTGGACTAGGGACTCTAGTGAGTAGGCTGGACTAGGGACTCTAGTGAGTAGACTGGACTAGGGACTCTAGTGAGTAGGCTGGACTAGGGACTCTAGTGAGTAGAACTGGACTAGGGACTCTAGTGAGTAGAACTGGACTAGGGACTCTAGTGAGTAGAACTGGACTAGGGACTCTAGTGAGTAGAACTGGACTAGGGACTCTAGTGAGTAGGCTGGACTAGGGACTCTAGTGAGTAGAACTGGACTAGGGACTCTAGTGAGTAGAACGGGACTAGGGACTCTAGTGAGTAGACTGGACTAGGGACTCTAGTGAGTAGACTGGACTAGGGACTCTAGTGAGTAGAACTGGACTAGGGACTCTAGTGAGTAGACTGGACTAGGGACTCTAGTGAGTAGGCTGGACTAGGGACTCTAGTGAGGAGAACTGGACTAGGGACTCTAGTAAGTAGACTGGACTAGGGACTCTAGTGAGTAGGCTGGACTAGGGACTCTAGTGAGTAGGCTGGACTAGGGACTCTAGTGAGTAGACTGGACTAGGGACTCTAGTGAGTAGAACTGGACTAGGGACTCTAGTGAGTAGACTGGACTAGGGACTCTCGTGAGTAGACTGGACAAGGGACTCTAGTGAGTAGGCTGGACTAGGGACTCTAGTGAGTAGGCTGGACTAGGGACTCTAGTGAGTAGGCTGGACTAGGGGCTCTAGTGAGTAGACTGGACTAGGGACTCTAGTGAGTAGACTGGACTAGGGACTCTAGTGAATAGACTGGACTAGGGACTCTAGTGAATAGACTGGACTAGGGACACTAGTGAGTAGACTGGACCAGGGACTCTAGTGAGTAGACTGGACCAGGGACTCTAGTGAGTAGGCTGGACTAAGGACTCTAGTGAGTAGACTGGACTAGGGACTCTAGTGAGTAGGCTGGACTAGGGACTCTAGTGAGTAGGCTGGACTAGGGACTCTAGTGAGTAGAACTGGACTAGGGACTCTAGTGAGTAGACTGGACTAGGGACTCTAGTGAGTAGACTGGACTAGGGACTCTAGTGAGTAGGCTGGACTAGGGACTCTAGTGAGTAGACTGGACTAGGGACTCTAGTGAGTAGGCTGGACTAGGGACTCTAGTGAGTAGGCTGGACCCTGGTTTTATCGACACACAATCAATAATTTTTCTGTACAGAGCAATTTGTTTGTTCAATACAACAAAAATACAGTGACTTTTCTTAAACAGTACATCTCAAAATTGTACCCTTGAACAATAGCAGCAGTAAATGAATAATAATCATACAATCAAAAGAATGATTTATTTCAATTTTCAATTATATATATTTCTTTACCAGTAGGCTCCCGAGTGGCACAGTGGTCTAAGGCACTGCATCTCAGTGCTAGAGGCGTCACTACAGACACCCTGGTTCGAATCCAGGCTGTATCACAACCGGACGTGATTGTGAGTCCCATAGGGCGGCGCACAATTTGCCCAGCGTCGTCCAGGTTTGGCCGGTGTAGGCCTTAATTGTAAATAAGAATTTGTTCTTAACCGACTTGCCTAGTTAAATAAAGGTTAAATAAAATATATATTTTTTAGATTAATTTACTTAAGATCCAACTATTTCTCAATGTGCCCCACCTTATATTCTTCATCTTACACGAAGTAGTAATTCTCTTTTGTTTAGATTTGTCCCCATGTAGTCATCATTTTTAAAGAGTTTGCAAATCTAGATTTTTGTATCGCAGACTTTTTTTTTGAAGGAAATTTCCGAAAGCCAGTAGTCTTAATGTTGCCGATGTTGCTGCCGTCATAGACATCCTTTACACAGAGGAGTGTGATGTTTCACCTGATGTAAACTCAGCAAAAAAAAAGAAATGTCCTCTCACTGTCAACTGCGTTTATTTTCAGCAAACTTAACATGTGTAAATATTTGTATGAACAGAACAAGATTCAACAACTGAGACATAAACTGAACAAGATCCACAGACATGTGACGAACAGAAATGGAATAATGTGTTCCTGAACAAAGGGGGGGTCAAAATCAAAAGTAACAGTCAGTATCTGGTGTGGCCACCAGCTGCATTAAGTACTGCAGTGCATCTCCTCCTCATGGACTGCACCAGATTTGCCAGTTCTTGCTGTGAGATGTTACCCCACTCTTCCACCAAGGCACCAGCAAGTTCCCGGACATTTCTGGGGGGAATGGCCCTAGCCCTCACCCTCCGATCCAACAGGTCCCAGACATACTCAATGGGATTGAGATCCGGGCTCTTCGCTGGTCATGTCAGAACACTGACATTCCTGTCTTGCAGGAAATCACGCACAGAACGAGCAGTATGGCTGGTGGCATTGTCATGCTGGAGGGTCATGTCAGGATGAGCCTGCAGGAAGGGTACCACATGAGGAAGGAGGATGTCTTCCCTGTAACGCACAGCGTTGAGATTGCCTGCAATGACAACAAGCTCAGTCCGATGATGCTGTGACGCACCGCCCCAGACCATGACGGACCCTCCACCTTCAAATCGATCCCGCTCCAGAGTACAGGCCTCGGTGTAACGCTCATTCCTTCGACGATAAGCACAAATCCGACCATCACCCCTGGTGAGACAAAACCGCGACTCGTCAGTGAAGAGCACTTTTTGCCAGTCCTGTCTGGTCCAGCGATGGTGGGTTTGTGCCCATAGGTGACCTTGTTGCAGGTGATGTCTGGTGAGGACCTGCCTTACAACAGGCCTACAAGCCCTCAGTCCAGCCTCTCTCAGCCTATTGAGGACAGTCTGAGCACTAATGGAGGAATTGGGCGTTCCTGGTGTAACTCGGGCAGTTGTTGTTGCCATCCTGTACCTGTCCCGCAGGTGTGATGTTCTGATGTACCGATCCTGTGCAGGTGTTATTACACATGGTCTGCCACTGCGAGGATGATCAGCTGTCCGTCCTGTCTCCCTGTAGCGCTGTCTTAGGCGTCTCACAGTACGGACTTTGCAATTTATTGCCCTGGCCACATCTCCAGTCCTCATGCCTCCTTGCAGCATGCCTAAGGCACGTTCACGCAGATGAGCAGGGACCCTGGGCATCTTCCTTTTGGTGTTTTTCAGAGTCAGTAGAAAGGCCTCTTTAGTGTCCTAAGTTTTCATAACTGTGACCTTAATTGCCTACCGTCTGTAAGCTGTTAGTGTCTTAGCGACCATTCCACAGGTGCATGTTCATTAATTGTTTATGGTTCATTGAACAAGCATGGGAAACAGTGTTTAAACCCTTTACAATGAAGATCTGTGAAGTTATTTTTGAAATACAGGGTCCTGAAAAAGGGACGTTTCTATTTATGTAGTGAGTTTAATATTTATGTAGTGATATGTTATATTATAGATGTATTAATGTAGTATTTATGTAGTGATATGTTATATTATAGATGTATTTATGTAGTGATATACTATATTGTGGATGTATTCATGTAGTATTTATGTACTGATATATTATCTGGTTGGCATTTCCACTCACCACCAAATATGGTGATGAGAGAAAGCCCACTGGCCGGCAGTGGGAGAAGATGGAACAAGATGGATTTTGGACAACATTCTACAAATTTTCACAAATATTAAACATTTGATCTCATTACAGTACTCTCTTCCCAAAACTTGAATCTGTTACAGAGTGGACTAAGTTTTGTCGACTTTACCCTTTGCCAAAGTCTCAAAAAATGGTGTTGTTTAGAAGGAGTGCAAGGGCGAATTGAATTATTGCATACGCCCACTTAACAGAGTAGGCGTTTCCTAACGGAAATATACAAATATATGCTAGAACGGGCCAATAGGATCTCGCTAGCTTGCGCTCGGCTCTGCCCACCTCCTTGCTTGTTCTGTCCACTATGATTCATTTTCTACCATTGGAAACGACGGACTGCGGTCTATCTTCGGTGTTATAAAAATCTTAGTCCTATCAGCTAGCTAGCTAGCTCACACTTAACATGGGAAACATATGTTGTCAAAGCAAGTTTAATAGATAATAAACAAAATTGAGAAAAACAAAAAATGAACAGTGAACATTACACTCAAATCAAATCAAACTTTATTTGTCACATGCACCGAATACAATAGGTATACAACCTTACCGTGAAATGCTTATTTACAAGCCCTTAACCAACAATGCAGTTCAAGAAAGAGTTTAGTTTATTTGGTAAATATTTTCTTAAGTAAAGAATAATGAAAAGTAACACAATAAAATAACAACGAGGCTATATACAGGGGGTACCGGTACCGAGTCAATGTGAGGGGGGTATAGATTAGTCGAGGTAATTTGTACATGTAGGTAGGGGTAAAGTGACTATGCATAGACAATAAACAGTGAGTATCAGCAGTGTAAAAAAAAGGGGGTGGGGGGGTGTCAATGTAAATAGTCCGGTTGGCCACTTGATTAATTATTCAGCAGTCTTATGGCTTGGGGGTAGAAGCTGTAAAGGAGCTTTGGTCCTAGACTTGATGCTCGCCGTGCGGTAGCAGAGAGAACAGTCTATGACTTGGGTGACTGGAGTCCTTGACAATTTTTTGGGCTTTCCTCCGACACCGGCGAGGATATAATTCCTGGATGGCAGGAGACTTGGCCCCGTACGTACTACCCTCTGTAGCGCCTTACGGTCAGATGCCGAGCAGATGCCATACCAGGCGGTGATGCAACCGGTCAGGATGCTCTCGATGGTGCAGCTGTATAACTTTCTGAGGATCTGGGGGACCCATACCAAATCTCCTGAAGGGGAAAAGGTGTTGTCCTTCCCTCTTCACGACTGTCTTGGTGTGCTTGGACCATGATAGTTTGTTGGTGATGTGGACACCAAGGAACTTGAAACTCTCGACCCGTTCCAGTACAGCCCCATCAATGTTAATGGGGGCCTGTTCGGCCCGTCTTTTCCTGTACGATCAGCTTCTTTGTCTTGCTCACATTGAGGGAGATGTTGTTGTTCTGGCACCACACTGCCAGGTCTCTGACCTCCCTATAGGCTGTCTCATCGTTATCGGTGATCAGGCCTACCACTGTTGTGTCGTCAGCAAACTTAATGATGGTGTTGGAGTCGTGTTTTGGCCACGCAGTTGTGGGTGAACAGGGAGTACAGGAGGGGACTAAGCACGTACCCTTGAGGGGCCCCAGTGTTTATGATCAGCGTGACAGGCATGTTGTTGCCTTCCCTTACCACCTGGGAGCAGCCTGTCAGGAAGTCCAGGATCCAGTTGCAGAGGGAGGTGTTTAGTCCCAGGGTCCTTTAGCTTAGTGATGACCTTTGTGGGCACTATGGTGTTGAACGCTGAGCTGTAGTCAATGAACAGCATTCTCACCTAGGTGTTCCTTTTGTCCAGGTGAGAAAGGGCAGTGTGGAGTGCGATTGAGATTGTGTCATCTGTGGATCTCTTGGGGCGGTATGAAAATTGGAGTGGGTCTAGGGTATCCGTAATGATGCTGTTTATGTGAGCCAGGACGAGCCTTTCAAAGCACTTCATGGCTACCGATGTGAGTCCTATGGGGCGGTAATCATTTAGGGAGGTTACCTTCACTTCCTTGGGCACAGGTACTATGGTGGTCTGCTTGAAACATGTAGGTATTACAGACTCGGTCAGGGAGAGGTTGAAAATGTCAGTGAAGACACTTGCCAGTTGGTCTGTTCATGCTTTGAATACACGTCCTGGTAAACCATCTGGCCCTGCGGCTTTGTGAATGTTGACCTGTTTAAAGGTCTTGCCGAGAGCGTTATCTCACTCTTCCGAAACAACTGGTGCTCTCATGCATGTTTCAGTCCGACGAGTGTCAGAGCCGGTGTAGCAGAATTCAATCTTAGTCCTGTATTGACGTTTGCCTGTTTGATGCTTCATCTGAGGGCATAACGGGATTTCTTATAAGAGTCCAGATTAGTGTCCCGCTCCTTGAAAGCGGCAGCTGTAGCCTTTAGCTCGATGCGCATGTTGCCTGTAATCCATGACTTCTGGTTGGGATACGTACGTACGGTGACTGTGGGGACGACGTCGTCGATGCACTTATTGATGAGGCATATGACACCTCAATGACATTGGATGAATACCGGAACATATTCCAGTCTGTGTGTTTTTTCCCCTCTGGTTGCAAATGTGACATGCTGGTAGAAATGAGGTAAAACGGATTTCAGTTTGCCTGCATTAAAGTCCCCGGACACTAGGAATGCCAATTCTGGATGAGCATTTTATTGTTTGCTTATGGCCTTATACAGCTCGTTGAATGCGGTCTTATTGCCAGCATTGGTTTGTGGTGGTAAATAGATGTCTATGAATAATATAGATGAGAACTCTCTTGGTAGATAGTGTGGTCTACATCTTACTACAAGGTACTCTACATGTCAGGCAAGCAAAACCTCAAGACTTCTTTAATATTAGACATCTGTTATTGACAAGACATACACCCCATAAAACATACACCTCACAGAAGTTCCAAAGGAATAGAGACATTTCAAATGTCGTGTTATGATATATACAGTGTTGTAACAATAATCATGTGAAGAGGTGTTTGTTCTCCACCCACTTCATTTTATAGCCAAGAAAAATTAAACAAATTAAACAATGAAAGTTAAATCAGGGTCCATATAACATAATATCAGAGTCTTTCAAATTAACCTCTTAGGGCTAGGGGGCAGTATTTACACCGCCGGATAAAAAACGTACCCAATTTAATCTGGTTACTACTCCTACCCAGTAACTAGAATATGCATATACTTATAAGATATGGATAGAAAATACCCTAAAGTTTCTAAAACTGTTTGAATGGTGTCTGTGAGTATAACAGAACTCATATGGCAGGCAAAAACCTGAGCGATTCCTTTACAGGAAGTGGCCTGTCTGACCATTTATTGGCTTTCTTTGACATCTCTTTCCAAAACAAAGGATCTCTGCGGTAACGTGACACTTCCCACGGCTCCCATAGGCTCTCAGAGCCCGGGAAAAAGCTGAACGTCGTCATTCCAGCCCCAGGCTGAAACACATTATCGCCTTTGTCAAGTGGCCGATCAGGGGACAGTGGGCTTACGCGTGCCCTGGCCGCCCCCGTCTTTCTTTTTTTCCCTCTATTTACCGAAACGCAGATTCCCGGTCGGAATATTATCGCTTTTTTACGAGATAAATTGCATAAAAATTGATTTTAAACAGCGGTTGACATGCTTCGAAGTACGGTAATGGAATATTTAGAATTTTTTTGTCACGAATTGCGCCATGCTCGTAACCCTGATTTACCATTTCGGATAGTGTCTAGAACGCACGAACAAAACGCCGCTATTTGGATATAACGATGGATTATTTGGGACCAAACCAACATTTGTTATTGAAGTAGAAGTCCTAGGAGTGCATTCTGACGAAGAACACCAAAGGTAATAACATTTTTGTTACAGTAAATCTGATTTTGGTGAAGGCTAAACTTGCCGGGTGTCTAAATAGCTAGCCCGTGATGGCTGGGCTATGTACTTAGAATATTGCAAAATGTGCTTTCACCAAAAAGCTATTTTAAAATCGGACATATCGAGTGCATAGAGGAGTTCTGTATCTATAATTCTTAATATAATTGTTATGCTTTTTGTGAACGTTTATCGTGAGTAATTTAGTAAATTGTTAGTAAATTCCCCGGAAGTTTGCGGGGGGTATGCTAGTTCTGAACGTCACATGCTAATGTGAAAAGCTGGTTTTGGATATAAATATGAACTTGATTGAACAAAACATGCATGTATTGTATAACATAATGTCCTAGGGTTGTCATCTGATGAAGATCATCAAAGGTTAGTGCTGCATTTAGCTGTGGTTTGGGTTTATGTGACATTATATGCTAGCTTGAAAAATGGGTGTCTGATTATTTCTGGCTGGGTACTCTGCTGACATAATCTAATGTTTTGCTTTCATTGTAAAGCCTTTTTGAAATCGGACAGTGTGGTTAGATTAACGAGAGTCTTGTCTTTAAATAGCTGTAAAATAGTCATATGTTTGAGAAATTGAAGTAATAGCATTTCTAAGGTATTTGAAAATCGCGCCACAGGATTCAACTGGCTGTTACGTAGGTGGGACGATTTGGTGCCACCTAGCCCAGAGAGGTTAAACAATGAAAGTAGTAGTTTATTTTCAAATAGAATCTAACTCACTCCAAAATCTTCTGACATGAGAACAGACCCAAAATAAATGGTCAAGAGTCTCTGGGTCACAACCACAGAATACACATTTGTTATCAATAGCTATTTAGAATCTGTGTATAATAAAGGTCTTTACAGGGGTGCTTGACTGCTGTTAGTACAGAACACTCGGATCAACCCATGAAGAGATGGGTGGGGCTAAAGGCTTAAGAGGGTGTGAATGATGCCGAATGGGTGGAGACAAAGAAGAGCTCTCCAGTAGGTACCAACACATTCAAGGGCCATTTTCTCAAAAATGGGGTTACAAATTTATCAGCTTTCAATTCAGAATTACTTTCCCATTGTTCCTAAACTGAAGTGTATGATATACAATTCTCTAGGTCTGAGTTTCTACTTTAAAAAAAAAAACACAATTGCAAATTTTGCTACTTAAGAGCGAATTGAGTCGGTCGGTCACAAATTCCAAATAAAACACACATACACACAGCTCTAATTGGTGGTAAACAGCAAGTATTTAATTTAAATTAAGAGAATAAGTACCAGATTTATTGCATTTTTGTAACAGTTTATTCTACGTTTATTTATTTTTTAAATCATTGTTGTACTGAACACAAATATACAATGAACATTCAGTCATCATCATAATCATCACAGACTGCACACTATATAGTGTAGTAATGCAGTCTAATACAGGACCACCAAAATAATCCAGGATTTCATTTTGATCGGTCCTTAAAGAGTACAAAAGTCCACCCAGAGTTGGAGCACATCTCCACCACTCCTGTCATAACTGTACACAGACCTGTCGCTCGGGGCTTATAACATCTTATATCAAGTCATGACTGACGATGCCTTGAAAATATATAAGAAAACACAACAAACAATAATAATGCCCAAAAAAAACCCATGTACAATGCACCGACACAGAAAGTCAGTTGGGTTAATCTGACATGCAACAAGTAACTAAACTTGCTGAAATTACAATAATCATAAAAAAAAAAAAAACTATAATACAAAATGTTTAAAACCCAGTAATAATTGCATAAATACTTTGAACAGTTCATATCACTCTGGAGGACAAATGCACCCTTTCTTTAAAATGATAGCCCAACAACATAAAATTTGCATTCGATAAAAAAAATCATGATTCCTATTCATCGAAACTTTTTTTTCTGTACATGAGAAGGTACAAATAATGAACTCGGATTAACATAATAATAATAATAATAATAATAATCATAATCATAAAAATCATCCATCTGGTTTGTTTTGAAGTTGCTTAGTAACAGCCAAATCATGATGATTGCGCGCTAGCTACAGTACACACCACTAGAGTGATTTACCATCAGTAAAAGGAGTAGGAGGAAAAGTCAGACCGTGATCGATCATTGACTGCACTTGTGCAACAGCTCTTTAATAAAAAAAAAAAAGTGTTTTAACATGTCAAAAGAGACTCGAAAAAAGTTTTAAAGAAAAAAAAAAAAAGTGTCAAATTATAACGTTATTTCTAGTAAACAAAGCAGCACTTGAATGCACTGTTACCCACAGCATCGTAAAACGTTCAGAAGGATACAAGACCAATAAACGAAGAGGGATGACGACGACGACAAACTATGTTCTCACTTCACAGTCTCCACACGTACACAGAGAAACCTTTCGCGTCTAATATGTCTAATTATACAAAAGCTAGCTAACGGCATTAAGAGTGAAATGTGACGAGCAAAAACAAACAAAAAAAAAAACATCTATTTTCTTGTGACCAACGGTTTTCATGCTACAATAAACTACAGAGATCATCCTTGGTCAGAATAATATAATAGTATGAACAAAAATATAAACGCAACATGTAAAGAGAAATATATAAAATATAAGATCCCATACATTTTCCTATACGCACAAAAAGCTTAAGATTTTGGGCACAAATGTGTTTACATCCCTGTTAGTGAGCATTTCTCCTTCGCCACGATAATCCATCCCCCTTGACAGGTTTGGCATATCAAGAAGCTGATTAAACAGCATGATCGTTACACAGGTGCACCTTGTGCTGGGGGACAATAAAAGGCTGCTCTAAAATGTGCAGTTTTGACACAACGCCACAGATGTCTCAAGTTGAGGGAGCGTGCAGTTGGCATGCTGACTGCAGGAATGTCCACCAGAGCTGTTGGCAGATAATTTAATGTTAATTTCTCTACCAACGTTGTTTTAGAGAATTTGGCAGTACGTCCAACCGGCCTCACAACCGCAGACCACGTTTATGGCGTCGTGCAGGCGAGCGGTTCGCTGATGTCAATGTTGTGAACAGAATGCCCCATGGTGGAGGTGGGGTTATGGTATGGGCCCCATGGTGGAGGTGGGGTTATGGTATGGGCCCCATGGTGGAGGTGGGGTTATGGTATGGGCCCCATGGTGGAGGTGGGGTTATGGTATGGGCCCCATGGTGGAGGTGGGGTTATGGTATGGGCCCCATGGTGGAGGTGGGGTTATGATATGAGCCCCATGGTGGAGGTGGGGTTATGGTATGGGCCCCATGGTGGGGTTATGGTATGGGCCCCATGGTGGAGGTGGGGTTATGGTATGGGTCCCATGGTGGCGGTGGGGTTATGGTATGGGCCCCATGGTGGAGGTGGGGTTATAGTATGGGCCCCATGGTGGAGGTGGGGTTATGGTATGGGCCCCATGGTGGTGGTGGGGTTATGGTATGGGTCCCATGGTGGTGGTGGGGTTATGGTATGGGCCCCATGGTGGAGGTGGGGTTATGGTATGGGTCCCATGGTGGAGGTGGGGTTATGGTATGGGCCCCATGGTGGAGGTGGGGTTATGGTATGGGCCCCATGGTGGAGGTGGGGTTATGGTATGGGCCCCATGGTGGAGGTGGGGTTATGGTATGGGCCCCATGGTGGAGGTGGGGTTATGATATGAGCCCCATGGTGGAGGTGGGGTTATGGTATGGGCCCCATGGTGGGGTTATGGTATGGGCCCCATGGTGGCGGTGGGGTTATGGTATGGGCCCCATGGTGGAGGTGGGGTTATAGTATGGGCCCCATGGTGGAGGTGGGGTTATGGTATGGGCCCCATGGTGGTGGTGGGGTTATGGTATGGGTCCCATGGTGGTGGTGGGGTTATGGTATGGGCCCCATGGTGGAGGTGGGGTTATGGTATGGGTCCCATGGTGGAGGTGGGGTTATGGTATGGGCCCCATGGTGGAGGTGGGGTTATGGTATGGGCCCCATGGTGGCGGTGGGGTTATGGTATGGGCCCCATGGTGGCGGTGGGGTTATGGTATGGGCCCCATGGTGGAGGTGGGGTTATGGTATGGGCCCCATGGTGGAGGTGGGGTTATGGTATGGGTCCCATGGTGGAGGTGGTGTTATGGTATGGGCCCCATGGTGGTGGTGGTGTTATGGTATGGGCCCCATGGTGGAGGTGAGGTTATGGTATGGGCCCCATGGTGGAGGTGGGGTTATGGTATGGGCCCCATGGTGGAGGTGGGGTTATGGTATGGGCCCCATGGTGGAGGTGGGGTTATGGTATGGGGCAGACATAAGCTACGGACAACAAACACAATGGCAATTTGAATGTACAAAAAAATACCGTGACGAGATCCTGAGGCCCATTGTGAGACTCTTTGTTTTTAAGGTGTCTGTGACCAACAGATGCATTATCTGTATTCCCAGTCATGTGAAATCCATAGATTTTAGTCAATGTCACTCCGACATTGCTCGATCTAATATTTATATATTTCTTAATTCCATTTTTTTTTTACGTGTATTGTTAGAGCTACATCTGCTAAATATGTGTTTGTAAAATTTGATTTGGGCCTAATGCATTTATTTCAAATGACTGATTTCCACATGTGAACTGCAACTTAATAAAATCAATGAACTTGTTGCGTTTATATTTGTTCGCTGTTCAGTATCTATCTCGATATCTCTCTCTCATCTATCTATAGTATCTATCTATCTATAGTATCTATCTATCTGATCAACAAATATATATATATCTATCTTGAGGTGATCCTTGTATCCCCAAATGTTCCAGTAACAACTGTACTACAGCCACTCCAGTTACTGGCTTTCATTTTAGTAGATTGTGAAACCATAGAAATATAATCTATAGAACAGTCCTCCCCATTCAAGTCAATGATGGCATAATGGGTAAAGATTCTACCTCAGAATATCTCTCACTACTACACCCATTCTACAGGAGCTCCTCTCCTAGAGATCCGAGACTTTAGGGAATCTATCATCAGAATAGATTATTTAGAACTTTATATCAATGGACATCTAACAGAAAAAACAACCCACATATTCTGTTCATTAAGGAACAGTACTGTGAAATTAACTAGAAGGTGCTTACAGATACTGAAGAGACATTTATGTAAAAAAAAATTAAAAAAATTATTAAACCTTTATTTAAGAGAAGGATAGTTTGTAATAATACTACTAAAATATAATGTGACGAAATGAATGAAGGATAGTTTGTATTGCTGCTACTAGATAGGTCTGCTGGTTAACTGGGTCTGACTGGACAAAACATTAAGAACACCTGCTCATTCCAGGACAGACTGACCAGTTGAATCCAGGTGAAAGCTATGATCCCTTATTGATGACACTTGTTAAATCCACTTAAAATCAGGGCAGATGAAGGGAAGGAGACGGGTTAAAGAAGGATTTTTAAGCCTGGAGACAATTGAGACATGGATTGTGTATGTGTGTCATTCAGAGAGTGAACGGGCAAAAGATATAAGTGCCTTTGAACAGGGTATGGTAGTAGGTGCCAGGCGCACCGGTTTGAATATGTCAAGAACTGCAACGCTGCTGGGTTTCCCGTGTTTATCAAGAATGGTCCACCACCCAAAGGACATCCAGCCAACTGGACACAACTGTGAGAAGCATCGGAGTCAACAATAGAAATTAATGGTAAATAATGTTCAGGGGGAGGCAGGTAGCCTAGTGGTTAGACCTAGTGGTTAGAGGGCGGGCAGGTAGCCTAGTGGTTAGAGGGGGGGCAGGTAGCCTAGTGGTTAGAGGGGGAGGCAGGTAGCCTAGTGGTTAGAGGGGGGGCAGGTAGCCTAGTGGTTAGAGGGGGGGGCAGGTAGTCTAGTGGTTAGAGGGGGGGCAGGTAGCCTAGTGGTTAGAGGGGGGGGCAGGTAGCCTAGTGGTTAGAGGGGGGGCAGGTAGCCTAGTGGTTAGAGGGGGGGCAGGTAGCCTAGTGGTTAGAGGGGGGGGGGCAGGTAGCCTAGTGGTTAGAGGGGGGAGGCAGGTAGCCTTGTGGTTAGAGGGGGGAGGCAGGTAGCCTAGTGGTTAGAGGGGGGAGGCAGGTAGCCTAGTGGTTAGAGGGGGGGGGGCAGGTAGCCAAAATTACACAATACATTATTTAATATAAATGTATTTTGGTCACAAAATAATCTGAAACACAACCAAAATGAACAGCAAACGCATCTAACAAGTTTGTAGAGTCACAAGCTTGATATAGTCATTGTGTGCTACGAATATGGGACCAAATACTAAGCTTTTGACTTTATTTATGAGAATCTTTAGGGGTGTCAATTTTGACGCTTACCCTTTTTTGAGAAAAAAATACTACTTGTTAAACAAAATCTCTTTCTCTGAACAGTTGTATTAATATAAAATAAATACATTTCCTAATTTTTTTTGCATACAATATAGCTCACTATTTCAATAATGTATTTAATATAGTCATTATTGCTCCATCTTTAATCAAGGGATCCCACTTTATATACTCTATATTCATCCTTCTATTTCAGATGATAATGATGGATTATTTTAAGGAGCACACACTACGCGCCCTCACACGCCCCCTCTCCCGCCCTCTCTCTCACACAGCCTCTCTCTCTCACACAGCCTCCCTCCCCCCTCTCTCTCACACAGCCTCCTCTCCCACCCCTCTCTCACACAGCCTCTCTCTCTCACACAGCCCTCTCTCTCACACAGCCTCTCTCTCTCACACAGCCTCTCTCTCCACACAGCCTCTCTCTCTCCCAGCCCCCCCCCCACAGCCCCTCTCTCTCTCCCACACAGCCTCTCTCTCTCACACAGCCTCTCTCTCTCACACAGCCTCTCTCTCTCACAGATCAGTTGAGGGACAAATAAAACTTGATATGGTAAAAAGGAACGAATGCCTAGAAACTGAAATGATCTTTTCCCCAGGTCTTTTTCCCCAGTCATTTCCCCAGTCATTTCCCCAGTCTTTTCCCCAGTCTTTTCCCGTCTTTTCTCCAGTCATTTCCCCAGTCTTTTCCCCAGTCTTTTCCCGTCTTTTCTCCAGTCATTACCCCAGTCTTTTCCCCAGTCATTTCCCCAGTCATTACCCCAGTCATTACCCCAGTCTTTTCCCCAGTCATTTCCCCAGTCTTTTCCCCAGTCTTTTCCCCAGTCTTTTCCCGTCTTTTCTCCAGTCATTACCCCAGTCTTTTCCCCAGGTCATTTCCCCAGGTCTTTTCCCCAGTCATTTCCCCAGTCATTACCCCAGTCATTACCCCAGTCTTTTCCCCAGTCATTTCCCCAGTCATTTCCCCAGTCTTTTCTCCAGTCATTTCCCCAGTCATTTCCCCAGTCATTTCCCCAGTCTTTTCTCCAGTATTGACAAGCAGCAACAACATAATATTCGGTGACCTAAACTGGGAAGTGTTAGAAGCAGAAGACGGCATGGTAGCTAGGTAAACACCGACACGCTGGTTCATACGAACTACCTAAGGCATTACGCACATGAGATATCAAAGCAATTTGACAAAAATAAATACATGACACAATCTCACTTTGATGGCAATGGCTTGATACTGCGGGCAACTCACAAATCAAATCACATATTGTAATACAAAATTAAAACAAATGAAGAAGTAAATTGCATAACTAGACACACTAGTAATGTCAACTCACAAACATGTGTTATTATTAATATTATTATAATAACATTCATAGACCCCCCCACATCATTATCATTGGCTCAGTCCCTATTCCCTATATGGTGCCCTATGGGCCCTGGTCTAAAGTAGTGCACTACATAGGGCATAGGGTGTCATAGGGCCCTGGTCAAAAGTAGTGCACTACATAGGGCATAGGGTGTCATAGGGCCCTGGTCAAAAGTAGTGCACTACATAGGGAATAGGGTGTCATAGGGCCCTGGTCTAAAGTAGTGCACTACATATGGAATAGGGTGTCATAGGGCCCTGGTCTAAAGTAGCGCACTAAATAGGGAATAGGGTGTCATAGGGCCCTGGTCTAAAGTAGTGCACTACATATGGAATAGGGTGTCATAGGGCCCTGGTCTAAAGTAGTGCACTACATAGGGAATAGGGAGCCATGGTTATCATTCCCTCTGGGCTTCCGTGACCAGTGATATTCTAGACACGGTACACAATCGTTTTGGAGTCAGTAGTGGTTAGTGACAGACTATTTCTCTGTCCTTAACAAACATTATTACTAGTTCTTCTTGCTCCAGTTAAAAAGACCAATGTAAGTATTTACAATATAAACAAGTTTTATCTCAGGTTCTGAGCGGAAAGAGGCTTCCCACCCTCTAGTGTTGTCTCTAAGATCTAAAGTACTAGGAGATATGCGGAGGACGGTGTGATGCCAGCGGTTTATTTTGGGACTGTGAAAGAAAGCGTGAATTAGATTGTTAACGAAACATTTATTTTTGTCTATTTCATTGTATTTTTCTATCCCTCCCTCCCTCCCTCCCTCCCTCCCTCCCTCCCTCCCTCCCTCCCTCCCTCCCTCCCCCCGTCATACTGAACCAACCACCACAGTTCCGGAAACAATCGCCACTTCAAATCGGTGATCCCTTCTAATCTACGTCCTTCAGTGTTTTACCTGTGATTACTGGACATATGTGTGTAAGGGTTGGGTTGGGTAGTATTTTAGAGAGGCAGGGATGGGTGTATGAGAGAGAGAGAGCTCCCCGCTGTAGTCATGTGGGACCAGGGACCGTGGTTAGTTTCGGCATCCGTCCTCAGGACTGCGTTCGCGCTGCAGGTTGCAGTAACAGTCCTGACAGACCCTCACCGGGGATGAGATCTTCAGACGCTGGATCTCAGACTGGAAACGACTACACCTGAGGGAGAGAGAGAGAGAGAGAGAGAGAGAGAGAGAGAGAGAGAGAGGAGAGGGAGAGAGAAATGGAGAGAGAGGGAGGGAGAGAGAGAGAGAGAGAGAGAGAGAGAGAGAGAGAGAGAGAGGAGAGGAGAGAGAGAGAGAGAAATGGAGAGAGAGAGAGACAGAGAGAGAAATGGAGAGAGAGGCATAACGCACCAGTAAAATTCTTTGGGGTTATTTTTAGGGACATTATAATCTTTCATTTTTTTCTATTACAGTGTGTTAATTTTGCGTTAACCAGTTCCACCTCTTCATTCCGTGTTAACCAGTTCCTCCTCTTCATTCCGTGTTAACCAGCTCCTCCACTTCATTCCGTGTTAACCAGGTCCTCTTCATTCCGTGTTAACCAGGTCCTCTTCATTCCGTGTTAACCAGTTCCACCTCTTCATTCCGTGTTAACCAGGTCCTCTTCATTCCGTGTTAACCGGTTCCACCTCTTCATTCCGTGTTAACCGGTTCCTCCTCTTCATTCCGTGTTAACCGGTTCCTCCTCTTCATTCCGTGTTAACCAGCTCCTCCACTTCATTCCGTGTTAACCAGGTCCTCTTCATTCCGTGTTAACCAGTTCCTCCTCTTCATTCCGTGTTAACCAGTTCCTCCTCTTCATTCCGTGTTAACCGGTTCCTCCTCTTCATTCCGTGTTAACCGGTTCCTCCTCTTCATTCCGTGTTAACCGGTTCCACCTCTTCATTCCGTGTTAACCGGTTCCACCTCTTCATTCCGTGTTAACCGGTTCCACCTCTTCATTCCGTGTTAACCGGTTCCTCCTCTTCATTCCGTGTTAACCAGTTCCACCTCTTCATTCCGTGTTAACCAGTTCCACCTCTTCATTCCGTGTTAACCAGTTCCACCTCTTCATTCCGTGTTAACCAGGTCCTCTTCATTCCGTGTTAACCAGTTCCACCTCTTCATTCCGTGTTAACCAGTTCCACCTCTTCATTCCGTGTTAACCAGGTCCTCTTCATTCCGTGTTAACCAGTTCCTCCTCTTCATTCCGTGTTAACCAGGTCCTCCTCTTCATTCCGTGTTAACCAGCTCCTCCACTTCATTCCGTGTTAACCAGGTCCTCTTCATTCCCTGTTAACCAGCTCCTCCTCTTCATTCCGTGTTAACCAGGTCCTCTTCATTCCGTGTTAACCAGTTCCTCCTCTTCATTCCGTGTTAACCAGTTCCACCTCTTCATTCCGTGTTAACCAGTTCCTCCACTTCATTCCGTGTTAACCAGGTCCTCTTCATTCCCTGTTAACCAGTTCCTCCTCTTCATTCCGTGTTAACCAGGTCCTCTTCATTCCGTGTTAACCAGTTCCTCCTCTTCATTCCGTGTTAACCAGTTCCTCCTCTTCATTCCGTGTTAACCAGTTCCTCCTCTTCATTCCGTGTTAACCAGTTCCACCTCTTCATTCCGTGTTAACCAGTTCCACCTCTTCATTCCGTGTTAACCAGCTCCTCCTCTTCATTCCGTGTTAACCAGCTCCTCCTCTTCATTCCGTGTTAACCAGTTCCTCCTCTTCATTCCGTGTTAACCAGGTCCTCTTCATTCCGTGTTAACCAGGTCCTCTTCATTCCGTGTTAACCAGTTCCTCCTCTTCATTCCGTGTTAACCAGTTCCTCCTCTTCATTCCGTGTTAACCAGTTCCTCCTCTTCATTCCGTGTTAACCAGTTCCTTCTCTTCATTCCGTGTTAACCAGTTCCTCCTCTTCATTCCGTGTTAACCAGTTCCACCTCTTCATTCCGTGTTAACCAGTTCCACCTCTTCATTCCGTGTTAACCAGTTCCTCCTCTTCATTCCGTGTTAACCAGTTCCACCTCTTCATTCCGTGTTAACCAGGTCCTCTTCATTCCGTGTTAACCGGTTCCTCCTCTTCATTCCGTGTTAACCAGGTCCTCTTCATTCCGTGTTAACCAGTTCCTCCTCTTCATTCCGCGTTAACCAGTTCCTCCTCTTCATTCCGTGTTAACCAGTTCCACCTCTTCATTCCGTGTTAACCAGGTCCTCTTCATTCCGTGTTAACCGGTTCCTCCTCTTCATTCCGTGTTAACCAGGTCCTCTTCATTCCGTGTTAACCAGTTCCTCCTCTTCATTCCGCGTTAACCAGTTCCTCCTCTTCATTCCGTGTTAACCAGTTCCTCCTCTTCATTCCGTGTTAACCAGTTCCTCCTCTTCATTCCGCGTTAACCAGGTCCTCTTCATTGCGCGTTAACCAGGTCCTCTTCATTGCGCGTTAACCAGGTCCTCCTCTTCATTCCGTGTTAACCAGGTCCTCTTCATTCCGTGTTAACCAGGTCCTCTTCATTCCGTGTTAACCAGGTCCTCTTCATTCCGTGTTAACCAGTTCCTCCTCTTCATTCCGTGTTAACCAGTTCCACCTCTTCATTCCGTGTTAACCAGGTCCTCTTCATTCCGTGTTAACCGGTTCCTCCTCTTCATTCCGTGTTAACCAGGTCCTCTTCATTCCGTGTTAACCAGTTCCTCCTCTTCATTCCGCGTTAACCAGTTCCTCCTCTTCATTCCGTGTTAACCAGTTCCACCTCTTCATTCCGTGTTAACCAGGTCCTCTTCATTCCGTGTTAACCGGTTCCTCCTCTTCATTCCGTGTTAACCAGGTCCTCTTCATTCCGTGTTAACCAGTTCCTCCTCTTCATTCCGCGTTAACCAGTTCCTCCTCTTCATTCCGTGTTAACCAGTTCCTCCTCTTCATTCCGTGTTAACCAGTTCCTCCTCTTCATTCCGCGTTAACCAGGTCCTCTTCATTGCGCGTTAACCAGGTCCTCTTCATTGCGCGTTAACCAGGTCCTCCTCTTCATTCCGTGTTAACCAGGTCCTCTTCATTCCGTGTTAACCAGGTCCTCTTCATTCCGTGTTAACCAGGTCCTCTTCATTCCGTGTTAACCAGTTCCTCCTCTTCATTCCGTGTTAACCAGTTCCACCTCTTCATTCCGTGTTAACCAGGTCCTCTTCATTCCGTGTTAACCAGGTCCTCTTCATTCCGTGTTAACCAGGTCCACCTCTTCATTCCGTGTTAACCAGGTCCTCTTCATTCCGTGTTAACCAGTTCCACCTCTTCATTCCGTGTTAACCAGGTCCTCTTCATTCCGTGTTAACCAGGTCCTCTTCATTCCGTGTTAACCAGTTCCTCCTCTTCATTCCGTGTTAACCAGTTCCTCCTCTTCATTCCGTGTTAACCAGTTCCTCCTCTTCATTCCGTGTTAACCAGTTCCACCTCTTCATTCCGTGTTAACCAGGTCCTCTTCATTCCGTGTTAACCAGGTCCTCTTCATTCCGTGTTAACCAGGTCCACCTCTTCATTCCGTGTTAACCAGGTCCTCTTCATTCCGTGTTAACCAGTTCCACCTCTTCATTCCGTGTTAACCAGGTCCTCTTCATTCCGTGTTAACCAGGTCCTCTTCATTCCGTGTTAACCAGTTCCTCCTCTTCATTCCGTGTTAACCAGTTCCACCTCTTCATTCCGTGTTAACCAGGTCCTCTTCATTCCGTGTTAACCAGTTCCTCCTCTTCATTCCGTGTTAACCAGGTCCTCTTCATTCCGTGTTAACCAGTTCCTCCTCTTCATTCCGTGTTAACCAGGTCCTCTTCATTCCGTGTTAACCAGGTCCTCTTCATTCCGTGTTAACCAGTTCCTCCTCTTCATTCCGTGTTAACCAGGTCCTCTTCATTCCGTGTTAACCAGGTCCTCTTCATTCCGTGTTAACCAGTTCCACCTCTTCATTCCGTGTTAACCAGGTCCTCTTCATTCCGTGTTAACCAGTTCCACCTCTTCATTCCGTGTTAACCAGGTCCTCTTCATTCCGTGTTAACCAGGTCCTCTTCATTCCGTGTTAACCAGTTCCACCTCTTCATTCCGTGTTAACCAGGTCCTCTTCATTCCGTGTTAACCAGTTCCACCTCTTCATTCCGTGTTAACCAGGTCCTCTTCATTCCGTGTTAACCAGTTCCTTCTCTTCATTCCGTGTTAACCAGGTCCTCTTCATTCCGTGTTAACCAGGTCCTCTTCATTCCGTGTTAACCAGTTCCTCCTCTTCATTCCGTGTTAACCAGGTCCTCTTCATTCCGTGTTAACCAGGTCCTCTTCATTCCGTGTTAACCAGTTCCTCCTCTTCATTCCGTGTTAACCAGGTCCTCTTCATTCCGTGTTAACCAGTTCCTCCTCTTCATTCCGTGTTAACCAGTTCCTCCTCTTCATTCCGTGTTAACCAGGTCCTCTTCATTCCGTGTTAACCAGTTCCTCCTCTTCATTCCGTGTTAACCAGGTCCTCTTCATTCCGTGTTAACCATTCAGCGTTTTATGTGAAAGGCCATACAGTGACTGATGCTGTAAATAATTACAAGCTAAAGGATGATAATGATGGTACAATGCATCTGATGGTTGAAGATTCAATGTGTCCATGTTTTAATTGTCCTAAACCTTGTTATTATTATTCTTCTGTTCTCCATCAGAACACTTTCAACTCTAACACGCAGGCCAGGGACTTACTTCTGACAGAAGAGTTGTCCACAGTTCCTGCAGTGGTGACGTCTCTCTGTGAGGGAGAAGCGCACGCTACAGCCTGAACAGCTGTCCACCACCTCGTCCTTCACCCAGTGGTCAGCAGCAGAACGACCAGGCTGGTCGCTCACCGACCAGCTGAACACTCTGCCACGACCATCACCCACCAGGATCTTACTGTGGTCCCTGGGGGAGGAAGGAAGAAGGTTGGAAGAGGGGGAGGCAGGGTAAGGGTGGGGGAGGAAGAGTGGGGTATGAAGGGTAGGGGAGGCAAGGAAGGGTGGGGGTGGGGGAGGAGGAGGAAGGGTAAGGGTGGTGGAGGCAGGGTAAGGGTGGAGGAGGCAGGGTAAGGGTGGAGGAGGAAGGGAGGGGGAGGCAGGGTAAGGGTGGGGGAGGCAGGGTAACGGTGGGGGAGGCAGGGAGGGGGAGGCAGGGTAATGGTGGAGGAGGAAGGGAGGGGGAGAATGAGTGATTGTTATCTACATTTAAGAATCACCTACAGGTTTCCCTGAGGTTACATTTCTGCTCCTTCAAATTCCCCATCCCTCTACCCTCCTATTGAATGTAGTATCAGGCAGCTTTCTCAACACAAACCCCATGTGGAGGTCTCACACACACACAGTTCCACCTACTTGGAGATGGCGAGGGATGTGATCTCGGCTGGGTGAGCGTTGTCCTTCCGGTTGAATGCAGTGTGCATGGTCAGTTTACTACGGAACACCAGCTGTCGCTCCCATCTGTAGCCTGCTCTCACACACACACACACACGCACACACGCACACGCACACACACATACACACACACGCACACACACGCACGCACACACACGCACGCTTGAACAATGCACCAGCCAGAATAACCACACACTCCAGCCAACTGGAACACACACACACACACTGCATGGCATAACACACATGATGCTGTTATTGTGTAGAGTGAGTAAGTAGTACTGTGGTTTGGTCTGTACCTGCTCTGAGCTGGTTATAGGGCCGCGCCTCCATGGTGGTAGGGTGTACGGGCTGGGGGACCCCCCCATGGCCTGCTATGGGGTGGGGAGGGAGGACCTCCGGCTTGGAAGGTGTCTGTGTTTGTCCTGTCTGACCCTCTGAGTAGTTGACGAACACAAAGCCGTCCTTCTCGTCCAGGCTGAGGTCGTCTGACCCACTATCTCCAGACCAGATGATTCCCGGTCCTCCAGGAACTGCACAAAAGACATTAGAATATGTGTCGCTCTCTCCAACTTAAGATGCCATATCTGGCCCAAAAGGAACCATGAATGGGGGTGCCAGCTAATGGACCCGTAAGAGGTGGTGCTGACGACAGGTCCACACCGTGGTAGACAGACGCTCAGACGCTGAGACGCAGAGACGCAGAGACGCTGAGACGCTGACTGGGGAACAGGTCAATCAACTATTGAATTGATTCAAATGGTAAACATAGTTACACACTTCCACTTTCTCTTCTTAGTGATTTTATTGAACCTGTATCCTATACAGGTAAGTTCATTAACAACAATTGGGGCAATACAGATACTGACTGACTGGCTGGCTGACTGTCTGGCCGACTGACTGGCTGACTGACTGGCTGGCTGGCCGACTGGCTGGCTGGCCGACTGGCTGGCTGGCCGACTGGCTGGCTGGCCGACTGACTGGCTGGCCGACTGACCGACTGACTGACCGGCCGACTGGCTGGCTGGCTGGCCGACTGGCTGACCGACTGGCTGACCGACTGGCTGACTGACTGACTGACTGACTGGCTGGCCGACTGACTGGCTGGCTGGCCGACTGGCTGACCGACTGGCTGACCGACTGGCTGACCGACTGGCTGACTGGCTGGCTGGCCGACTGGCTGGCTGGCCGACTGGCTGGCTGGCCGACTGACTGGCTGGCCGACTGACCGACTGACTGACCGGCCGACTGGCTGGCTGGCTGGCCGACTGGCTGACCGACTGGCTGACCGACTGGCTGACCGACTGGCTGACTGACTGGCTGACTGACTGGTAAACTCACCTTTCGGTCTGTGGACGGTGCTGCCTGGTTGGCTGCCTGGTCCTCCCTCTACCGATCCAGCTCCCCCCCCCGCTGCGGCGTAGGGGCGAGGGGAGGGTTTGGACTCCTTGCTGAGTCTGGGCTCGTCTCCGTCTGATTCGCTGCTGTCGTCATCAGCGTTGTGGGTCTCTGGTCCCTCTGCTGGAGTAGGAAGAGGATGATTGGCCATGGTCACAGGATGAGTCCCATATTTTTACATTTACGTCATTTAGCAGACGCTCTTATCCAGAGCGACTTACACACTATTCCTACATAGTGCTGTAGTCTAGTACACTGTATAGGGTGACATAGCGCTGTAGCCTAGTACACTGTATAGTGAACAGGGTGACATAGCGCTATAGTCTAGTACACTGTATAGTGAACAGGGTGACATAGCGCTGTAGTCTAGTACACTGTATAGTGAACAGGGTGACATAGCGCTGTAGTCCAGTACACTGTATAGTGAACAGGGTGACATAGCGCTGTAGTCTAGTAAACTGTATAGGGTGACATAGCGCTGTAGTCTAGTACACTGTATAGTGAACAGGGTGACATAGTGCTGTAGTCTAGTGCACTGTATAGTGAACAGGGTGACATAGCGCTGTAGTCTAGTAAACTGTATAGGGTGACATAGCGCTGTAGTCTAGTACACTGTATAGTGAACAGGGTGACATAGCGCTGTAGCCTAGTACACTGTATAGGGTGACATAGCGCTGTAGTCTAGTACACTGTATAGTGAACAGGGTGACATAGCGCTGTAGTCTAGTAAACTGTATAGGGTGACATAGCGCTGTAGTCTAGTGCACTGTATAGTGAACAGGGTGACATAGTGCTGTAGTCTAGTACACTGTATAGGGTGACATAGCGCTGTAGTCTAGTACACTGTATAGTGAACAGGGTGACATAGCGCTGTAGTCTAGTGCACTGTATAGTGAACAGGGTGACATAGCGCTGTAGTCTAGTACACTGTATAGTGAACAGGGTGACATAGCGCTGTAGTCTAGTACACTGTATAGTGAACAGGGTGACATAGCGCTGTAGTCTAGTACACTGTATAGTGAACAGGGTGACATAGCGCTGTAGTCTAGTACACTGTATAGTGAACAGGGTGACATAGCGCTGTAGTCTAGTACACTATATAGTCAACAGGGTGACATAGCGATATAGTCTAGTACACTGTATAGTGAACAGGGTGACATAGCGCTATAGTCTAGTACACTGTATAGTGAACAGGGTGACATAGCGCTGTAGTCTAGTACACTATATAGTCAACAGGGTGACATAGCGATATAGTCTAGTACACTGTATAGTGAACAGGGTGACATAGCGCTATAGTCTAGTACACTGTATAGTGAACAGGGTGACATAGCGATATAGTTGAGTACACTGTATAGTGAACAGGGTGACATAGCGCTGTAGTCTAGTACACTGTATAGTGAACAGGGTGACATAGCACTGTAGTCTAGTACACTGTATAGTGAACAGGGTGACAGTGCTGTAGTCTAGTGCACTGTATAGTGAACAGGGTGACATAGCGCTGTAGTCTAGTACACTGTATAGTGAACAGGGTGACATAGCGCTATAGTCTAGTACACTGTATAGTGAACAGGGTGACATAGCGCTGTAGTCTAGTACACTGTATAGGGTGACATAGCGCTGTAGTCTAGTGCACTGTATAGGGTGACATAGCGCTGTAGTCTAGTGCACTGTATAGTGAACAGGGTGACATAGCGCTGTAGTCTAGTACACTGTATAGTGAACAGGGTGACATAGTGCTCTAGTCTAGTACACTGTATAGTGAACAGGGTGACATAGTGCTCTAGTCTAGTACACTGTATAGTGAACAGGGTGACATAGCGCTGTAGTCTAGTACACTGTATAGTGAACAGGGTGACATAGCGCTATAGTCTAGTACACTGTATAGTGAACAGGGTGACATAGCGATATAGTTTAGTACACTGTATTGTGAACAGGGTGACATAGCGCTGTAGTCTAGTACACTATATAGTCAACAGGGTGACATAGCGATATAGTCTAGTACACTGTATAGTGAACAGGGTGACATAGCGCTATAGTCTAGTACACTGTATAGTGAACAGGGTGACATAGCGATATAGTATAGTACACTGTATTGTGAACAGGGTGACATAGCGCTGTAGTCTAGTACACTATATAGTCAACAGGGTGACATAGCGATATAGTCTAGTACACTGTATAGTGAACAGGGTGACATAGCGCTATAGTCTAGTACACTGTATAGTGAACAGGGTGACATAGCGATATAGTTTAGTACACTGTATTGTGAACAGGGTGACATAGCGCTGTAGTCTAGTACACTGTATAGTGAACAGGGTGACATATGGTATGAATTCAGATTTGTATTTTTGCTTTATCCAAACCCCCCCAAAGACACAGACCTCCCACCATTTTGGTTCTCTCTGAGGTGGGATTATGACCCCTCCCCCCCAACACTCTTAGAGATGTACCTACACACCCACACACAGAGACCTACCCAGCTTGTCCTCCGTACAGCAGTCAGGTACATCAGGAGGTTCAATGGGCACTGGAGCAGGGGTTTCTGGGACTTGTAGGAACTCCATCCTCCAGAACTACAGGAAGGAAGATGCCATTAGAACAGTTTAAAAGGCCCTGAACAGTCCTTCTGATTCCATGTAAAATTACCTCTTTCAGTGACAAAAACATCACCCAGAAGTTGTTTCGCCCACTAGAAACGCTCAGAATGAGAAAATTTACTTTTCCCCTCGCATGTCTAACTACCAGGAAGTCATGTCTAACTACCAGGAAGTCATGTCTAACTACCAGGAAGTCATGTCTAACTACCAGGAAGTCATGTCTAACTACCAGGAAGTCATGTCTAACTACCAGGAAGTCTGCAAAGACAGGCTGAGTGGGCGGGTGGGCGGGGAGTTCAACTTGACTGAAAACGGCATGGTCGAGCAACATAACCGTTTTGCAGTGAGATCATTTCAAGCTAATTGGCTGATAACTCAAAGCAACTCAAAACATTGAACATTGCATGCAACATCTAATCTGGTCACGCGCATCACATCATGGTTTCACAAATGATTAAATGAGATTGTCAGCACCAGGTTATTAAGCTAGCTAGCTAGTTCACCTTGGACAATTTCAGTTTAAACTGGACAGAGTGATGTCTGGCTACACTTCTCGATACATGATATATATATATATATATATATATTGACTGCCAGACAATGTTCATATATCATGATGAGTATCAATGTCAAGATGTTTGTATGAGTCTTACGTTTGGTATCTTTAGATGCGTCAAGAGTTTTGGGCAACCCTTCCCTGGACTTATGATCCATGCTGGCTGAAGACCTAGCGAGCCAGTAACTAGCTAACACCAGACAGATGAAGACCTAGCTAGCCAGTAACTAGCTAACACCAGACAGATGAAGACCTAGCTAGCCAGTAACTAGCTAACACCAGACAGATGAAGACCTAGCTAGCCAGTAACTAGCTAACACCAGACAGATGAAGACCTAGCTAGCCAGTAACTAGCTAACACCAGACACAGATAAAGACCTAGCTAGCCAGTAACTAGCTAACACCAGACACAGATAAAGACCTAGCTAGCCAGTAACTAGCTAACACCAGACATAAAGACCTAGCTAGCCAGTAACTAGCTAACACCAGACATAAAGACCTAGCTAGCCAGTAACTAGCTAACACCAGACATAAAGACCTAGCTAGCCAGTAACTAGCTAACACCAGACATAAAGACCTAGCTAGCCAGTAACTAGCTAACACCAGACACAGATGAAGACCTAGCTAGCCAGTAACTTACTAACACCAGACACAGATAAAGACCTAGCTAGCCAGTAGCTAGCTAACACCAGACACAGATGAAGACCTAGCTAGCCAGTAACTAGCTAACACCAGACACAAACGAAAGCGTAAACCTATAAGTATCTTTGCCTTAAATAAATAGGGGAAACTTGTAATTATATTTGCTGACACGGTGCAGTCAAACGTTGGCACCAGTAGAGTAGCTACCTAGCTATGTGCGAACACGCCTTCTGAGATGTTGGTTACAAGGTGGTACTTATTTAAATTAGCTAAGAGAATAATATGTTACCATTGCTGTATTAAAATGAGAGGATATTGTGATGTCACAAAATGCCCTTAATAATCCCGCCTCCTGAATCCAAGTGTTTGACATGAGGGAGGGGGACCAGTAACTTTATGATTTAACATTTTATCACTGTCATTTTTCATACTTTGATCTGGTTTCATCCAAATATCATCCCATTTCCTGGAAAAACATGATGTTGACTATTCAGGAATGTTCACTTACTGTGGGACCTTTAATATCCTAGATGAGGATTCATTTTGAAGCATAAAAACTCAATGTGCATACTTATGACGGACATTCAGTGGCAGTTTCCCGGACATTAAAGATCAATGAGATTACAGTGCTTAATCTGAAACCACCCCCCCCCCCCCAAAAAAAAAACTGTTGGAATGAGGAGGAGGAAAGAGGAACAGGAAGTGGTGGTTACCCTGACGACGCCGTCGGAGTGTCCGGTGACGATGACGTTCTGCGTGTCCCATTCGTTCATCTCTGACACGCAGCAGCAGAGGATCTGTTGTGAGCGGCCTGTGAAGGTGTTGGCACTGGCTATGGGACTGCCGTTGATGCTCCACACATGGATATAGGTCCCTGCCAAAGACACTATATCTCCCTGTATATATATATACACACACAGACACATATATAGAGAGTCAGGATTTTATTTTCTGAATCTTGACACGTGGACATCATCCACTCATCCTGATTGTTGTTGATTCCCAGAGACAGTTTTTTGGTCCATAGCTTGGATATTTAAGGAATATTGTGTTACGTTATTTGGCCACAGGATCCCATGAAAAAACCTTAGAAACATGCAATACAATGTGTGTGTGTGTATAATTATAGGCTAGCGAATTTGATTTAATGTTTAAAAATAAAAATCGGGCATATTTTACATGTTTACAATTAGTAGGCTGACACACATATATAGGTGACCTTTCATAATATTTATCCTAATGTTGTGTGACGTGTGTATTATTACCTCTCTCTCTCTCTCTCGCTCATTATGGGTCTGAATTAATAACTGTTATAGTCTACCACCATCTGAATGGTTATGGGTCTGAATGGTTACGGGTCTGAATGGTTATGGGTCTGAATGGTTATGGGTCTGAATGGTTATGGGTCTGAATGGTTATGGGTCTGAATTAATAACTGTTATAGTCTACCACCATCTGAATGGTTATGGGTCTGAATTAATAACTGTTATAGTCTACCACCATCTGAATGGTTATGGGTCTGAATTAATAACTGTTATAGCCTACCACCATCTGAATGGTTATGGGTCTGAATTAATAACTGTTATAGTCTACCACCATCTGAATGGTTATGGGTCTGAGGAGGGTCTGAATAACTGTTATAGTCTACCACCATCTGAATCGCCATCTATACACATACAGTTGAAGTCAGAAGTTTACATACACCTTAGCTAAATACATTTAAACTCAGTTTTTCACAATTCCTGACATTTAATCCTAGTAAAGATTCCCTGTCTTAGGTCAGTTAGGATCAGCACTTTATTTTAAGAATGTGAAATGTCAGAATAATATTAGAGAGAATGATTTAGTTCAGCTTTTATTTCTTTCATCACATTCCCAGTGGGTCAGAAGTTTACATACACTCAATTAGTATTTGGTAGCATTGCCTTTAATTATTTAACTTGGGTCAAACGTTTCAGGTAGCCTTCCACAAGCTTCCCACAATAAGTTGGGTGAATTTTGCACCAGTCCCTCCTGCAGCAAAGCACCATCACAACATGATGCTGCCCCCCCGTGCTTCACGGTTGGGATGGTGTTCTTCGGCTTGCAAGCCTCCCCCTTTTTCCTCCAAACATAATGATGGTCATTATGGCCAAACAGTTCTATTTTTGTTTCATCAGACCAGAGGACATTTCTCCAAAAAGTACGATATTTGTCCCCATGTGCAGTTGCAAACCGTAGTCTGGCTTTTTTATGGCGGTTTTGGAGCAGTGGCTTCTTCCTTGCTGAGCGGCCTTTCAGGTTATGTCGATATAGGACTCGTTTGACTGTGGATATAGATACTTTTGTACCTGTTTCCTCCAGCATCTTCACAAGGTCCTTTGCTGTTGTTCTGGGATTGATTTGCACTTTTCGCACCAAAGTACGTCCATCCCTAGGAGACAGAACGAGTCTCACCTGAGCGGTATGACGGCTGCATGGTCCCATGGTGTTTATACTTGCGTACTATTGTTTGTACAGATGAACGTGGTACCTTCAGGCATTTGGAAATTGCTCCCAAGGATGAACCAGACTTGTGGAGGTCTACAATTCTTTTTCTGAGGTCTTGGCTGATTTCTTTTGATTTTCCCATGATGTCAAGCAAAGAGGCACTGAGTTTGAAGGTAGGCCTTTCGCTACACTTGCATTAACATCTGTTAACCATGTGTATGTGACAAATACATTTGATTTGATTTTGAGGTACACCTCCAATTGACTCAAATGATGTCAATTAGCCTATCAGAAGCTTCTAAAGCCATGACATAATTTTCTGGAATTTTCCAAGCTGTTTAAAGGCACAGTCAACTTAGTGTATGTGAACTTCTGACCCACTGGAATTGTGATATAGTGAAATAATCTGTCTATCAACAACTGTTGGAAAAATGACTTGTGTCATGCACATAGTAGATGTCCTAACCGACTTGCCGAAACTATAGTTTGTTAGCAAGAAATTTGTGGAGTGGTTGAAAAACGAGTTTTAATGACTCCAACCTAAGCGCATGTAAACTTCTGACTTCAACTGTATATATCAATCTTGAACAGGATTCGGCCCATCTATTTTGGATGCAATTTGAATGGAATTTATGGAGAGAGAGATACTGTGAAAGAGTGTTTGTGTGCGCACAGATGTAAAGCAACGATATTCGAGCGATAGGCTGTTTTAAAATCCTGCAGCTGCAAAAACACACATTCTGTCTTTATATTACTGTAGCATAGGCTACGTTGCAGCAAATGTCCCGTGTGGCTCAGTTGGTAGAGCATGGTGTTTGCAACGCCAGGGTTGTGGGTTCGATTCCCACGGGGGGCCAGTACAGAGAAAAAAATGTATGAAATGTATGCATTCACTACTGTAAGTCGCTCTGGATAAGTGCGTCTGCTAAATGACTAAAATGTAAATGTAAATGTAGGTGTACCGGTCACTAGAAAATAAAAGTTACCATGATGAGATGATACATGCATTGTGAACTGCGCTCCTTACTCAGATGCGCTGTCTGTCCCCACCCTGAGGGTTAATGATTGATCATGTAGAGAGTTGGCCATGTCTGTCCGCACCCTGAGGCTTAATTTACATTTTAGACATTTAGCAGACGCTCTTATCGAGAGCGACTTACATGATTGATCTTGTAGAGAGTAGAGAGTTGGCCATGTCTGTTCCCACCCTGAGGGTTAATGATTGATCATGTAGAGAGTAGAGAGTTGGCCATGTCTGTTCCCACCCTGAGGGTTAATGATTGTAGTTAGATGATGTAGTTAGTAGAGAGTTGGCCATGTCTGTTCCCACCCTGAGGGTTAATGATTGTAGTTAGATGATGTAGTTAGTAGAGAGTTGGCCATGTCTATTCCCACCCTGAGGGTTAATGATTGTAGTTAGATGATGTAGTTAGTAGAGAGTTGGCCATGTCTGTCCCCACCCTGAGGGTTAATGATTGTAGTTAGATGATGTAGTTAGTAGAGAGTTGGCCATGGCCCGTAGAGCAGCTAGATTTACACATATCACATATCATTTAACACTTCCATTTCACGTCATGCTGTTCATAGAAATCATTTATTATAATTTACCGGTTTCTCACAGTTATTTATCCAGGGAAAACAGGTGTGGATTTGGGAGGCAAATCTCGGTAACCCGGGTCCCACTATTCAACCCTAGTGTGAATGTGTGTGAATGTGTATGAAAGGTGTGTGTGTGTGTGTGTGTGTGTGTGTGTGTGTGTGTGTGTGTGTGTGTGTGTGTGTGTGTGTGTGCATCTGTATGTTCCACCCACCGTGAGTTCGTTGATGCAGAGGCCGGAGACGGGGGCCCTGTGTCCTCTGAGCTGTGTGACGAAGGACAGTTTGTTGAGGTCCCAGATGATACAAGTCCTGTCTCTAGAGCCAGACACCAGGATGTGGTACGCTGACGAGGCTGTCAGACAAGTCACTGCGTCTGTATGGCCCAGCAACGCCTGGGAGGGGAGAGGAGAGGGACACATAAAGAGGACACAGAGACGTTACAGACATGGTAGAGACACAGACACAGCACAGGAGGGGACACTATGTAATGTCTATGCGTCATGGCACAACGAACCCACACACTAACAATAATGACCTCTAGGAGAATTGGGAGCAACGTCATCATCAACAGCGATGGACAGCATTAAGCAAAGTAAGTGTGTGTGTATATATATATATAACTCTCCTCTGAGAATCTAGTGACCTGTTTGAGTGTCTAGAGAGTCTGGTTACCTGAGAGTCTGGTTACCTGTTTGAGTGTCTAGAGAGTCTGGTTACCTGTTTGAGTGTCTAGAGAGTCTGGTTACCTGTTTGAGTGTGAGAGTCTGGTTACCTGTTTGAGTGTCTAGAGGGTCTGGTTACCTGTTTGAGTGTGAGAGTCTGGTTACCTGTTTGAGTGTCTAGAGAGTCTGGTTACCTGTTTGAGTGTCTAGAGAGTCTGGTTACCTGTTTGAGTGTCTAGAGAGTCTGGTTACCTGAGAGTCTGGTTACCTGTTTCAGTGTCTAGAGAGTCTGGTTACCTGTTTGAGTGTCTAGAGAGTCTGGTTACCTGAGAGTCTGGTTACCTGTTTGAGTGTCTAGAGAGTCTGGTTACCTGTTTGAGTGTCTAGAGAGTCTGGTTACCTGTTTGAGTGTCTAGAGAGTCTGGTTACCTGAGGGTCTGGTTACCTGTTTGAGTGTCTAGAGAGTCTGGTTACCTGTTTGAGTGTCCAGAGAGTCTGGTTACCTGTTTGAGTGTCTAGAGAGTCTGGTTACCTGTTTGAGTGTCTAGAGAGTCTGGTTACCTGAGAGTCTGGTTACCTGTTTGAGTGTCTAGAGAGTCTGGTTACCTGTTTGAGTGTCTAGAGAGTCTGGTTACCTGTTTGAGTGTCTAGAGAGTCTGGTTACCTGAGAGTCTGGTTACCTGTTTGAGTGTCTAGAGAGTCTGGTTACCTGTTTGAGTGTCTAGAGAGTCTGGTTACCTGTTTGAGTGTCTAGGGAGTCTGGTTACCTGAGTGTCTAGAGAGTCTGGTTACCTGTTTGAGTGTCTAGAGAGTCTGGTTACCTGTTTGAGTGTAGAGAGTCTGGTTACCTGAGAGTCTGGTTACCTGTTTGAGTGTCTAGAGAGTCTGGTTACCTGTTTGAGTGTCTAGAGAGTCTGGTTACCTGAGAGTCTGGTTACCTGTTTGAGTGTGAGGGTCTGGTTACCTGTCTGAGTGTCTAGAGGGTCTGGTTACCTGTTTGAGTGTCTAGAGAGTCTGGTTACCTGTTTGAGTGTCTAGAGAGTCTGGTTACCTGTTTGAGTGTCTAGAGAGTCTGGTTACCTGTTTGAGTGTCTAGAGAGTCTGGTTACCTGTTTGAGTGTCTAGAGAGTCTGGTTACCTGAGAGTCTGGTTACATGTTTGAGTGTCTAGAGAGTCTGGTTACCTGTTTGAGTGTAGAGAGTCTGGTTACCTGTTTGAGTGTCTAGAGAGTCTGGTTACCTGAGAGTCTGGTTACCTGTTTGAGTGTCTAGAGAGTCTGGTTACCTGTTTGAGTGTCTAGAGAGTCTGGTTACCTGTTTGAGTGTCTAGAGGGTCTGGTTACCTGAGAGTCTGGTTACCTGTTTGAGTGTCTAGAGAGTCTGGTTACCTGTTTGAGTGTCTAGAGGGTCTGGTTACCTGTTTGAGTGTCTAGAGAGTCTGGTTACCTGTTTGATTGTAGAGAGTCTGGTTACCTGAGAGTCTGGTTACCTGTTTGATTGTAGAGGGTCTGGTTACCTGTTTGATTGTAGAGGGTCTGGTTACCTGTTTGAGTGTCTAGAGAGTCTGGTTACCTGTTTGAGTGTCTAGAGAGTCTGGTTACCTGTTTGAGTGTCTAGAGAGTCTGGTTACCTGTTTGAGTGTCTAGAGAGTCTGGTTACCTGTTTGAGTGTAGAGAGTCTGGTTACCTGTTTGAGTGTCTAGAGAGTCTGGTTACCTGTTTGAGTGTCTAGAGAGTCTGGTTACCTGAGAGTCTGGTTACCTGTTTGAGTGTCTAGAGAGTCTGGTTACCTGTTTGAGTGTCTAGAGAGTCTGGTTACCTGTTTGAGTGTCTAGAGAGTCTGGTTACCTGAGAGTCTGGTTACCTGTTTGAGTGTCTAGAGAGTCTGGTTACCTGTTTGAGTGTCTAGAGGGTCTGGTTACCTGTTTGAGTGTCTAGAGAGTCTGGTTACCTGTTTGAGTGTCTAGAGAGTCTGGTTACCTGTTTGAGTGTCTAGAGAGTCTGGTTACCTGAGAGTCTGGTTACCTGTTTGAGTGTCTAGAGAGTCTGGTTACCTGAGAGTCTGGTTACCTGTTTGAGTGTCTAGAGAGTCTGGTTACCTGTTTGAGTGTCTAGAGAGTCTGGTTACCTGTTTGAGTGTCTAGAGAGTCTGGTTACCTGAGAGTCTGGTTACCTGTTTGAGTGTCTAGAGAGTCTGGTTACCTGAGAGTCTGGTTACCTGTTTGAGTGTCTAGAGAGTCTGGTTACCTGTTTGAGTGTAGAGAGTCTGGTTACCTGTTTGAGTGTGAGAGTCTGGTTACCTGTTTGAGTGTCTAGAGAGTCTGGTTACCTGTTTGAGTGTAGAGAGAGTCTGGTTACCTGAGAGTCTGGTTACCTGTTTTAGTGTCTAGAGAGTCTGGTTACCTGTTTGAGTGTCTAGAGAGTCTGGTTACCTGAGAGTCTGGTTACCTGTTTGAGTGTCTAGACAGTCTGGTTACCTGTTTGAGTGTAGAGAGTCTGGTTAGCTGAGAGTCTGGTTACCTGTTTGAGTGTCTAGAGAGTCTGGTTACCTGTTTGAGTGTCTAGAGGGTCTGGTTACCTGTTTGAGTGTAGAGAGTCTGGTTAGCTGAGAGTCTGGTTACCTGTTTGAGTGTCTAGAGAGTCTGGTTACCTGTTTGAGTGTAGAGAGTCTGGTTACCTGAGAGTCTGGTTACCTGTTTGAGTGTCTAGAGAGTCTGGTTACCTGTTTGAGTGTAGAGAGTCTGGTTACCTGAGAGTCTGGTTACCTGTTTGAGTGTCTAGAGAGTCTGGTTACCTGTTTGAGTGTCTAGAGGGTCTGGTTACCTGAGAGTCTGGTTACCTGTTTGAGTGTCTAGAGGGTCTGGTTACCTGTTTGAGTGTCTAGAGGGTCTGGTTACCTGTTTGAGTGTCTAGAGAGTCTGGTTACCTGAGAGTCTGGTTACCTGTTTGAGTGTCTAGAGGGTCTGGTTACCTGAGAGTCTGGTTACCTGTTTGAGTGTCTAGAGAGTCTGGTTACCTGTTTGAGTGTCTAGAGAGTCTGGTTACCTGAGAGTCTGGTTACCTGTTTGAGTGTCTAGAGGGTCTGGTTACCTGAGAGTCTGGTTACCTGTTTGAGTGTCTAGAGGGTCTGGTTACCTGAGAGTCTGGTTACCTGTTTGAGTGTCTAGAGAGTCTGGTTACCTGTTTGAGTGTCTAGAGGGTCTGGTTACCTGTTTGAGTGTCTAGAGGGTCTGGTTACCTGAGAGTCTGGTTACCTGTTTGAGTGTCTAGAGAGTCTGGTTACCTGTTTGAGTGTCTAGGGAGTCTGGTTACCTGAGGGTCTGGTTACCTGTTTGAGTGTCTAGAGAGTCTGGTTACCTGTTTGAGTGTCTAGAGAGTCTGGTTACCTGAGAGTCTGGTTACCTGTTTGAGTGTCTAGAGAGTCTGGTTACCTGTTTGAGTGTCTAGAGAGTCTGGTTACCTGTTTGAGTGTCTAGAGGGTCTGGTTACCTGTTTGAGTGTCTAGAGAGTCTGGTTACCTGTTTGAGTGTCTAGAGAGTCTGGTTACCTGTTTGAGTGTCTAGAGAGTCTGGTTACCTGTTTGAGTGTCTAGAGAGTCTGGTTACCTGTTTGAGTGTCTAGAGAGTCTGGTTACCTGAGAGTCTGGTTACCTGTTTGAGTGTCTAGAGAGTCTGGTTACCTGTTTGAGTGTCTAGAGAGTCTGGTTACCTGTTTGAGTGTCTAGAGGGTCTGGTTACCTGTTTGAGTGTCTAGAGAGTCTGGTTACCTGTTTGAGTGTCTAGAGAGTCTGGTTACCTGTTTGAGTGTCTAGAGAGTCTGGTTACCTGTTTGAGTGTCTAGAGAGTCTGGTTACCTGTTTGAGTGTAGAGAGTCTGGTTACCTGTTTGAGTGTCTAGAGAGTCTGGTTACCTGTTTGAGTGTCTAGAGAGTCTGGTTACCTGTTTGAGTGTCTAGAGAGTCTGGTTACCTGTTTGAGTGTAGAGAGTCTGGTTACCTGTTTGAGTGTCTAGAGAGTCTGGTTACCTGAGAGTCTGGTTACCTGTTTGAGTGTCTAGAGAGTCTGGTTACCTGTTTGAGTGTCTAGAGAGTCTGGTTACCTGTTTGAGTGTCTAGAGGGTCTGGTTACCTGAGAGTCTGGTTACCTGTTTGAGTGTCTAGAGGGTCTGGTTACCTGAGAGTCTGGTTACCTGTTTGAGTGTGAGGGTCTTGGCCCTCTCCTTGGATGCGCCCGTCTCCCAGACACAGATGGCAGTGCTGGTTCCCCCGGTGACGACCAGCTTGGGGTTGGGGCAGATGGCGCACAGGATCTGACCCCACTCTGACAGACACTCATACACCACCACCGCCTAGAGGAGGAGAGGGGATTGGTTAGTCAGGGGGAAGGAGAGAGGGGATTGGTTAGTCAGGGGGAAGGAGAGAGGGGATTGGTTAGCCAGGGGGAAGGAGAGAGGGGATTGGTTAGTCAGGGGGAAGGAGAGAGGGGATTGGTTAGTCAGGGGGAAGGAGAGAGGGGATTGGTTAGCCAGGGGGAAGGAGAGAGGGGATTGGTTAGCCAGGGGGAAGGAGAGAGGGGATTGGTTAGCCAGGGGGAAGGAGAGAGGGGATTGGTTAGCCAGGGGGAAGGAGAGAGGGGATTGGTTAGTCAGGGGGAAGGAGAGAGGGGATGGGTTAGTCAGGGGGAAGGAGAGAGGGGATTGGTTAGTCAGGGGGAAGGAGAGAGGGGATTGGTTAGTCAGGGGGGAGGAGAGAGGGGATTGGTTAGTCAGGGGGAAGGAGAGAGGGGATTGGTTAGTCAGGGGAAAGGAGAGAGGGGATTGGTTAGTCGGGGGAAGGAGAGAGGGGATTGGTCAGCCAGCGGGAAGGAGAGAGGGGATTGGTTAGCCAGCGGGAAGGAGAGAGGGGATTGGTTAGTCAGCGGGAAGGAGAGAGGGGATTGGTTAGTCGGGGGAAGGAGAGAGGGGATTGGTCAGCCAGCGGGAAGGAGAGAGGGGATTGGTTAGCCAGCGGGAAGGAGAGAGGGGATTGGTTAGTCAGGGGGAAGGAGAGAGGGGATTGGTTAGTCAGGGGAAAGGAGAGAAGCTGTTTAGGCCCCTTACTTTTTGAGTAAAGCCAGTGTGTCTATGTATGCAGATGACTCAACACTATACAAGTTAGCTACTACAGCGACTGAAATGACTGCAACACTTAACAAAGAGCTGCAATTATTTTCAGAATGGGTGGCAACGAATAAATTAGTCCTAAATATTTTAAAAAGCACTGTATTTGGGACAAATCGTTCGCTAAAACCCTAAACCTCAACTAAAACTTGTAACAAATAATTTGGAAATGTGACTTAACTACTTGGAGTAACCCTGGATTGTAAACTGTCATGGTCAAAACATATTGATACAACAGTAGCTAAGATGGGGAGAAGTCTGTCCATAATAAAGCTCTGCTCTACCTTCTTAACAGCACTATCAACAAGGCAGGTCTTACAGGCCCTAGTTTTGTCGCACCTTGACTACTGTTCAGTTGTGTCGTCAAGTGCCACAAAGAGGAACTTAGGAAAATTGCAATTGTCTCAGAACATGGCAGCGTGACTGGCCCTTGGATGTACACAGAGAGCTAATATTAATAATATACATGTCAATCTCTCCTGGCTCAAAGTGGAGGAGAGATTGACTTTATCACTCCTTGTTTTTGTAAGAATTGAATGCATCGAGCTGTCTGTTTAAACTACTAGCACACAGCTCAGACACCCAAGTATACCCCACAAGACATGTCACCAGAGGTCTCTTCACAGTCCCCAAGTCCAGAACAGACTATGGGAGGTGCACAGTACTACATAGAGCCATGAATACATGGAACTCTATTCCACATCAATTAACTCAGGGTAGCAGTAAAATTAGATTTAAAAAAAACTGGTAAAAATACACCTTATGGAACAGCGGGGACTGTGAAGCGACACAAACATAGACACAGACACATGCATACACACACGATAACATACGCACTATACACACACATACACATGGATTTAGTACTGTAGATATGTGGTAGTTGAGTAGGGGCCTGAGAGCACACACTTAGTGTGTTGTGAATTCTGTCGTGAATGTATTGTAATGTTTTTAAAATTGTATAACTGCCTTAATTCTGCAGGACCACAGGAAGAGTAGGTGCTGTCTTGGTAGCAGGTAATGGGGATCCATAATAAATACAAACATAGATATGATTTTATAGTAAGAAGAATTAAGTGAATATAATAAAGGATATTTTTCTCAAACGATTGAAGAGCGAGACAAGTGGAACAGCTATTCTGTTTTGAGGAAAAAAGTGATCATTTGAAACAGGTCCTATACGCTTAATTTAGAGAGAACTGGCAACGTTAGTTGTGATAGGTCTACAAAACCTTAGAATGTCTCTGAAGGTAAACAGGTAGACTGCTATAATAATCTGAATGAAGACTAAAGGTAAACAGGTAGGAAGCTATAATAATCTGACAGGTAGGCTGCTATAATAATCTGACAGGTAGACTGCTATAATAATCTGACAGGTAGACTGCTATAATAATCTGACAGGTAGACTGCTATAATAATCTGACAGGTAGGCTGCTATAATAATCTGAATGAAGATAAAGGTAAACAGGTAGGCTGCTATAATAATCTGACAGGTAGACTGCTATAATAATCTGAATGAAGACTAAAGGTAAACAGGTAGACTGCTATAATAATCTGACAGGTAGGCTGCTATAATAATCTGACAGGTAGGCTGCTATAATAATCTGACAGGTAGACTGCTATAATAATCTGAATGAAGACTAAAGGTAAACAGGTAGACTGCTATAATAATCTGACAGGTAGGCTGCTATAATAATCTGACAGGTAGGCTGCTATAATAATCTGAATGAAGACTAAAGGTAAACAGGTAGGAAGCTATAATAATCTGACAGGTAGGCTGCTATAATAATCTGACAGGTAGACTGCTATAATAATCTGACAGGTAGACTGCTATAATAATCTGAATGAAGACTAAAGGTAAACAGGTAGGAGGCTATAATAATCTGACAGGTAGGCTGCTATAATAATCTGAATGAAGACTAAAGGTAAACAGGTAGGAAGCTATAATAATGTGACAGGTAGGCTGCTATAATAATCTGACAGGTAGGCTGCTATAATAATCTGAATGAAGACTAAAGGTAAACAGGTAGACTGCTATATTAATCTGACAGGTAGACTGCTATAATAATCTGACAGGTAGGCTGCTATAATAATCTGACAGGTACACTGCTATAATAATCTGAATGAAGACTAAAGGTAAACAGGTAGACTGCTATATTAATCTGACAGGTAGACTGCTATAATAATCTGAATGAAGACTAAAGGTAAACAGGTAGACTGCTATAATAATCTGACAGGTAGGCTGCTATAATAATCTGACAGGTAGACTGCTATAATAATCTGACAGGTAGACTGCTATAATAATCTGACAGGTAGGCTGCTATAATAATCTGACAGGTAGGCTGCTATAATAATCTGAATGAAGACTAAAGGTAAACAGGTAGGCTGCTATAATAATCTGAATGGAGTTGTTATTCTTTGTAACTGTAGGACTGGGAGAACCACAGTAACGTTATGTAGGCTTGTGTCAATTAGCCTAGTTAGCCTAACTAGCTTCTCTGATGCAGTCAAGACAGGTAGGCTACTATGTAATCGGATGGGATGATAAATAACTAGCAAGAAGCTTGTCTACTAGCGCGAGTTAACAGTGCTTGCCGTCTCGCTCCCTCTCTGTCTGTGCCTGCTCCCGTGTCTCCAAGATCAGAACTCCCAAGATCGGAACCCCAAGATCGGAACCCCAAGATCAGAACCCCAAGATCAGAACCCCAAGATCAGAAACCCCCAAGATCGGAACCCCAAGATCAGAACCCCAAGATCAGAACCCCAAGATCAGAACCCCATGATCAGAACCCCATGATCAGAAACCCCAAGATCAGAAACCCCCAAGATCAGAACCCCATGATCAGAACCCCATGATCAGAACCCCAAGATCAGAACCCCAAGATCAGAACCCCATGATCAGAACCCCATGATCAGAAACCCCAAGATCAGAAACCCCAAGATCAGAAACCCCCAAGATCAGAACCCCATGATCAGAACCCCAAGATCAGAACCCCAAGATCAGAACCCCATGATCAGAACCCCATGATCAGAACCCCATGATCAGAAACCCCAAGATCAGAAACCCCATGATCAGAAACCCCAAGATCAGAACCCCATGATCAGAACTCCCAGGATCAGAATTCCCAGGATCAGAATTCCCAGGATCAGAATTCCCAGGATCAGAATTCCCAGGATCAGAATTCCCAGGATCAGAATTCCCAGGATCAGAATTCCCAGGATCAGAACTCCCAGGATCAGAATTCCCAGGATCAGAACTCCCAGGATCAGAATTCCCAGGATCAGAATTCCCAAGATCAGAATACAAAAGCTGCAAGACCGGTCTAGACACTGCTCAACTCCCATCACTATTTATTCTCATCATTCAGATTATTTACATTTAAACCGTGAAGTGTTTGATGTGATTTTCGATTGCATTTTCATTGATGTCACAGTGATTAAAGGGACAATAGAGCGTTGAGTCCCAGGCCATTCATTAGTGACCTGACGGGCCGTTAGCGAGTTGGGTAGGCTTAACCACCAACACATCAGAGCCATTCATGGTGGGCCTAAAGAGCGCAGAACAGGAAGAAAATTACCGTGACTCAACGGTCATGTGGAATCTGACTGAGGTCATGACTCATGACCGACGGTGTGGCAGTAATTCGGCAACCGCAACAGCCCTAAACTCATAGCTGGCCAGTCTGCATCGGAGGTCTGCTCAACCCCAGTGTGTCTGTGTGTTGATCTAACGCAGGGGTTACCCTAACTCGATCCTGGGGTTTTGCCCCCCATCACTACACAGCTAATTCAAATAACCAACTCATCACCAGGACAGAGTTTGGTGAACCCTGATCTAACATACCTTGTCTGACTCATAGTTGGCCAGTCTGCAGGAGAGGTCTGTGAGTGTGTGTTTACCTTGTCTGACTCATAGTTGGCCAGTCTGCAGGAGAGGTCAGCATAACCCCAGGCAAAGGTCTTGTTCCAGACTGGAGGCTGTAGGACTTTATTCTGCTCCACAGCCAGAATCCCCTTCTCAGTACACACTATCTGGCCCACAGGCTCCTTCAGCTCTGAAACACACAGTTACACACAGTTACACACACAGTCAGACACACACACACACACAGTCAGACACACACACACACAGTCAGACACACACACACACACACACACACACACACACACACACACACACACACACACACACACACACACACACACACACACACACACACACACACGCACACACACACACACACAGTGTGTTTGCGTGCGTGCGTGCTGGCCCTACCTTTGACGGGGGCTAGTGAGGGTCTGAGGTTGTCCAGGTGATGGAAGAAGATCTTGTCGGTGGTTGAGGAGAGAGAGATGGGCATGCCCGCCGCCATCTCCCCGTTAGACTTACTACGTACACGCTTCGTAGGGTGGGGCTTCTTAAACAACTGTGATTGGACAAAAGACAGACAGACAGAAGATTGGAAGTAGATTCATTGGTCTAAGACGCCTTTTAAACTCAACTCTGGACCTTGAAGCCTGTTCCCACTGCATTTAGACCTGGGAACACCAATTCATGATCAGGTAGAACAGAAAAAAAACAGCAGGCTCCGGACCTAGTAAGAGTTGAATGACCCTGGCAACACGATTACATAAAATTACAGTATGCATGAGAAATATCCCTTGATGTGTTTTTAAATGCACAGCTAACTGACACAATCCATTTCCACTAGCATTGCTACATGTTGCTAAACAACCAGGTAACAAACTTTTACAACGGTTTAAATGAAATGACAACACCTTAGGTAAGTCCAATTCCTGTTACATACAGTGCCTTCAGAAAGTATTCATACCCCTTAACTTTTCACACATTTTGTTGTGTTACAGCCTGAATTTAAAACTGGCCTACACACATTACCCCCGAATGTCAGTGGAATTATGTTTTTCATGTTTTTGTTTTTTGTTTTTTTTTTTACAAATGAATTACAAATTAAAAGCTGAAATGTCTTGAGTCAATAGGTATTCAAACCCTTTGTTACGGGAAGCATAAATAAGTTCAGGAGTAAAAATGTGCTTAACAAGTTTCATGGATTCACTCTGTGTGCAATAATAGTGTTTAACATGATTTTTGAATGACTACCTCATCTCTGTACCCCACATAAAAGTATCTGTAAGGTCCCTCAGTTGATCAGGGAATTTCAAACACAGATTTAACCACAAAGACCAGGGAGGTTTTCCAATGCCTCGCAAAGAAGGGCACCTATTGGTAGATGGGTAACAATAAAAAAGCAGACATTGAATATCCCTTTGAGCATAGTGAAGTTATTAATTACAATTCGGATGGTGTATAAATACACCCAGTCACTACAAAGATTCAGGCATACTTCCTAACTCAGTTGCCGGAGAGGAAGGAAACCGCTCAGGGATTTCACCATGAGGCCAATGATGACTTTAAAATAGTTTCAGAGTTTAATGGCTGTGATAGGAGAAAACTGAGAATGGATCAACAACATTGTTGTTTCTCCACA
The DNA here is from genome assembly GCF_965601325.2 of Salmo salar. NCBI lineage: Eukaryota > Metazoa > Chordata > Actinopteri > Salmoniformes > Salmonidae > Salmo > Salmo salar. The sequence goes on from NC_138314.1 coordinate 46,350,956, forward strand.
AGAATAATTAAATTAAATTGACAGAGTGACTTGAAGGAAGCCAGTACAAAATGAAACATGCATCCTGTTTGCAACAAGGCACTAAAGTAAAACTGCCAAAAATGTAGCAAAGAAATCAACTTTTTGTCCTGAATACAAAGTGTTATGTTTGGAGAAAATCCAACACAACACATCACTGAGTACCACTCTTCATATGTTCAAGCATGGTGGTGGCTGCATCATGTTATGGGTATGCTTGTCATCATTAAGGACTGGAGAGTGTTTTAGGATAAAAAAATAAATGGTATGTAGCTAAGCACAGGCACAATCCTAAGGGAAAACCTGGTTCAGTCGGCTTTACAACAGACACTGAGAGATGAAGTCACCTTTCAGCAGGACAATAACCTAAAACATAAGGCCAAATATACATTATAGTTTCTTACAAAGAAGACAGTGAATGATCCTGAGTGGCAAAGTTACATTTTTGACTTAAATCTACTTGATATTCTATGGCAAGACCTACAAATGGTTGTCTATTAATGATGAACAACCAATTTGACAGAGCTTGATGAATTTTAAAACAAATAATGGACAAATATTGTACAATCCAGGTGTGCAAAGACTGAGACTGAGAAAGACTCACAGACTGTAATCAACCGCCAAAGGTGATTCTAACATGTATTGACTCATGGGTGTGAATACTGACGTAAATGAGATATTTGCTAACATTTCTAAAAACATGTTTTCACTTTGTCATTATGGGATGTTGTGTGTAGATGGGTGTGAGAAGAAGAAAAAATGGTTGAATCCATTTTGAATTCAGGCTGTAACAACAACAAAAATGTGGAATAAATTGTTAGGTTGTTATTGTTCAGAGTAAATAACCCACGGACACTAGAGAAGCTTTAACCAAGTTTAATTCTTCCCAGAGGTTCTGTACAGCTGTAATCAGACAGCAAAACATTTTCCTCCATCACAGTTATATCTTCATTTTATTTATTTTATTTTACCTTTATTTAACTAGGCAAGTTAGTTAAGAACACATTTTTATTTTCAATGACGGCCTAGGAACAGTGGGTTAACTGCCTTGCTCAGGGGCAGAACGACAGATATGTACCTTGTCAGCTCGGGGATTCGAACTTGCAACCTTTCAGTTACTAGCCCAACGCTCTAACCACTAGGCTACCCTACCACCCCATATACATCCTACTTAACCTCTTACATCTAGACGTTCCGCTAGCGGAACACCTGCTCCAATATCCAATGATAGGCGTGGCGCGAATTACAAATTCCTCAAAAATACAAAAACTTCAATTTTTCAAACATATGACTATTTCACAGCATTTTAAAGACAAGACTCTCCTTTATCTAACCACACTGTCCGATTTCAAAAAGGCTTTACAGCGAAAGCAAAACATTAGATTATGTCAGCAGAGTACCCAGCCAGAAATAATCAGACACCCATTTTTCAAGCTAGCATATAATGTCACAAAAACCCAGAAGACAGCTAAATGCAGCACTAACCTTTGATGATCTTCATCAGATGACACACCTAGGACATTATGTTATACAATACATGCATGTTTTGTTCAATCAAGTTCATATTTATATCAAAAAACAGCTTTTTACATTAGCATGTGACGTTCAGAACTAGCATAACCCCCGCAAACTTCCGGGGAATTTACTAACAATTTACTAAATTACTCACGATAAACGTTCACAAAAAGCATAACAATTATTTTAAGAATTATAGATACAGAACTCCTCTATGCACTCGATATGTCCGATTTTAAAATAGCTTTTTGGTGAAAGCACATTTTGCAATATTCTAAGTACATAGCCCAGCCATCACGGGCTAGCTATTTAGACACCCGGCAAGTTTAGCCTTCACCAAAATCAGATTTACTATTATAAAAATGTTATTACCTTTGTTGTCTTCGTCAGAATGCACTCCCAGGACTGCTACTTCAATAACAAATGTTGGTTTGGTCCCAAATAATCCATCGTTATATCCGAATAGCGGCGTTTTGTTCGTGCGTCCCAGAAACTATCCGAAATGGTAAATCAGGGTCGCGCGCATGGCGCAATTCGTGACAAAAAAAATCTAAATATTCCATTACCGTACTTCGAAGCATGTCAACCGCTGTTTAAAATCAATTTTTGTGCAATTTATCTCGTAAAAAAGCGATAATATTCCGACCGGGAATCTCCTTTTCGGCAAACAGAGGAAAAATCACAAAGACGGGGGCGGCCAGGGCACGCGCCTAAGCCCACAGTCCCTTGATCGGCCACTTGAGAAAGGCGATAATGTGTTTCAGCCTGGGGCTGGGATGACGACATTCAGGTTTTTCCCGGGCTCTGAGCACCCTTGGAAGACGTAGGAAGTGTCACGTTAGAGCAGAGATCCTTTGTAAAAGATTGAGATGGCAAAGAAGTTCAAGAAATGGTCAGACAGGCCACTTCCTGTAAAGGAATCTCTCAGGTTTTGACCTGCCATTTGAGTTCTGTTATACTCACAGACACCATTTTTAGAAACTTTAGGGTGTTTTCTATCCAAAGCCAATAATTATATGCATATTCTAGTTACTGGGCAGGAGTAGTAACCAGATTAAATCGGGTACGTTTTTTATCCAGCCGTGAAAATACTGCCCCCTAGCCATAACAGGTTAAGACACTCACTCTCTCCTTACAGTTTATGCCCAACAGGAAGAAGGTAACCAGACACTAAACCCTGATTACTCCCTTAAGGGGAACTGACCTCACCCCTCACCTTCTAACCTCAACCCCTCCTTTACCTAATCCATAGATGTCCATCTGTCTTCCCTATATCAACACGTCACTCTCCTCTCCTCCATCAAAACACATTCCAAAAGCCTTCTGGCTTTCTACAGATTCTTTCTATTCAAGGCTTCTTCTTCTCTATCAATTTATTTAATATCTCAATGTTCAAAGTGTAGCCGATTCCAACAGTATGAATACTTTCTGAAGGCGCTGTACCTGTTTGGGGATTTGTCCGAAGTTGTTGATGAAGCCGATGGTGGCGGTCTCCTTCAGGGGGTCGTTGATGTTGTAGATGTCCACCTGGCCCTCGTAGAACAGGTGGTGAAACACGTTGACCGCTTCCACCGCCGGAGGACCCTGCTGCTTGAAGCCAAAGATCAGGTCGATCCACTCATGGAGGTGGGCACTGACGAAGTCACACTCCAGAGCCTAGAGAAAGACACATTATTGTTGGACAATACTGGAACACAAGGTTGGACTACATGAAGCACGTTCAGACAGACAATCACGCAGACAGATAAAATGGTTGATTGTTACCCACCTGTCGACAAACAAGACAGTTGATCGGTACCCACCTGTCGATGTACTCTGATGAATTCTCGGGGGTCTCCCTTGGCCCACGGAGGCAGAAGGACATCTCTTAGTCTAATACCGTTCTGTTTGGCACCTGTTAAAACATCAACCACACCACACATCAAAGCAACTCTTTTATTTACTAGTCTCTAAACATGTTACTATTACAGTGGTAGAGAGAGACAGAAATAGAGACGGAGAGAGCAGAGACTCATATAGAGAGTAGAGAGGACAGCTAGCGTCCTGACTGACCTAGGTCAAAGTTGAGCTAGCTCGGACAGAACGGTATTAAACTGACCTAGGGTCAAAGTTGAGCTAGCTGACAGAACGGTCTTAAACTGACCTAGGTCAAAGTTGAGCTAGCTCTGACAGAACGGTATTAAACTGACCGAGGTCAAAGTTGAGCTAGCTGACAGAACGGTATTAAACTGACCTAGGTCAAAGTTGAGCTAGCTCTGACAGAATGGTATTAAACTGACCGAGGTCAAAGTGGAGCTAGTGCTGACAGAACGGTATTAAACTGACCGAGGTCAAAGTTGAGCTAGTGCTGACAGAACGGTATTAAACTGACCGAGGTCAAAGTTGAGCTAGTGCTGACAGAACGGTATTAAACTGACCGAGGTCAAAGTTGTTGGAGTTGAGCATGAACTCTGGCAGGTAGAAGAACTCTGGGATGAGCTCCTTGACGTCGGCCATGTTGTGTTTGGAGGCAGAGAGCCAGGCCTCACGCACGCTGTGGAACATCCTGTCAGCCAGGTCAAAGTGACCTCCCTGTGGGGTTGGGAGAGGGACAACACACAGGCAGTCCGGAAGGCAGACATGACATGACAGAGACACACACACACACACACACACACACACACACACACACACACACACACACACACACACACTAGAGACATAAGACACTACCACAGGCATCGTCTCCACCAACACACATCTCCCGGAGAGGAAATGTCATCATTGGTATTCAAACCACACTCAGCACAGCGCTGTTTACTATCTCCGGTTAATATCAGTGGGGAAAAAACAACTCTGATGTAGCCTGAATATTTCACTACCATGCATCCAGAGACAAACAGACAATCCTAACTTTATCAACAAGCCTTCAAAAAAACAGGAAGTAAAAAAAAAATAATAAAAAAAAACGGTAAACTTGGACACCAATTCAATCAACTGCAGATACAAAAAACAGCACTGTTTGAGTTTGGATCAAGTCCCCTTTCCTCCTTTCCTCCTTTCCTCTCCCCTTTCGCTAAAAATGAAAGTCCCAAAGTTGAATTTGGCGCTCCTCAAGGTTCAATACTTGGATCTCTATAATTCCCTTGGAATCATCTGGATGTTCCAGATCATTCCGACTATACAAGACAGTAGTGTGTGAGGAGTCTGCGGACCGTGTGTTTGAAGTTGTACCTGAAGCCTGAGGAAAATCTGAGTAAACGGTTCCATGCGGACCAGGTAGGAAGCCACAATCATAGCTGAGGAGTAGTGTGTACCGTAATGATATGCTGGGGTCTCACCTAAAACAAGAGACACATTTTAGAAGAACCCTTCCTAGTCCAGAAGTGGAAACAGAAATATGTTTTAAATTTTTTTTTTAAGACAAACATTTTTACTAAAGGGGCCAATTTATCCACACTGGTGAATTCTAGTGTTGGACTACAAAGCTTGTTATAGCGTTCCCATTGAAATAGCTTTGTAGTCCAGGATAAGGATAATGTGTAACCTGTGTCCGGGAAGCTGGCCCTAGGGCTGTAGCTAAAACAGGTAGTTAGTTGGTCAGTCATACTGTGTGTGTGTGTGTGTGTGTGTGTGTGTGTGTCTGTCTTACTGGTAGGGTCCTCCCAGTCCTTGAACCTCTTCTTGTACTGGGTCAGCCTGTCATCTGTCTGGGCTCCCATTGGTTTAGCCAGGTTCCGGAACGTCTGTGGATTGTTCAGGTCCAACTCCTAGGAACCGGATCAGACCAGTTTTAAAAATCACACTACATCCCATGTACATGCTGTGTAAATCACGAATAATAACAAACGTTTGATATCATTAACAAATCGGTCCTTGAAAGAAAGAATTGGATGTTAGAGTTTTTTTTTTTACGTAAGTGTAGGTAATGTATAACGCTTGGTAAGGTGCTGATGGAATTAGGACTACAGTCTTGTGGAAGGATATAGCTGCAGTAGGATTGTAGTTCTGACAGCTGTCCAAGTCAGATATACAGTATAGCATTAGGTGTGTACTGTGTTGTTACCTCAGAGTCGTAGTCAGCCAGGATCCAGGGGAAGACAGGGTACTGCATCAGGTCGTTGTAGGAGCGACCAGCCAGGGTGTTGAGATGCATCAGATACTGGAAGTTACTGATCTCTCCACGCTATGGAAACACAGAGAGGACAATCTAGTTACTGATCTCTCCACGCTATGGAAACACAGAGAGGACAATCTAGTTACTGATCTCTCCAAGCTATGGAAACACAGAGAGGACAATCTAGTTACTGATCTCTCCACGCTATGGAAACACAGAGAGGACAATCTAGTTACTGATCTCTACACGCTATGGAAACAGAGAGAGGACAATATAGTTACTGATCTCTCCACGCTATGGAATCACATAGAGGACAATATAGCTACTGATCTCTCCACACTATGGAAACACAGAGAGGACAATATAGTTACTGATCTCTCCACGCTATGGAAACAGAGGACACTACTGTCAGATCTCAACTTTATATAACCCTTATTTATACAGATTCTTCACATTGAGATAAAATCATCTTACCTGAGAGACCTGTTAGAGTGCTATAATACCACAGACCAAGACATTGACTTAGTATTTATTCAAGTAGAATTGTTGTAACCTACCTCCCATCTCTGGGTGACAGATTTCTCTCCTACCAGAGTGCTGAGGAGCCCAGACCTGATGGAAGACATTGTAGACAGGTGAGACAGTTACAATAGAAGACTATGTATATTTGTTCATGTGTAAAACACTATATATATATAAAAAAGAAGGAAGTACCCTTGCTCTACACTGGTGTTGGGCCTCTGTCCTGACACTGACTCTGAGCTGTCAGCCAGAGAGGGAACCACGGCTAGGAACCTGGACACGGAGCGAGGAGAGAAAGACGGAGAGAGAGGAGGGAAAAAAACCCGAAAACATCAAGAGACATCATCACTGTCCTTTGGGAGTAATACTATACTTGCAAATGTGCTCGCTAACACATAGAGCTGTATTTCAACCTTTAGCGTAGCCGTTAGCGTAACAGTGTTAGAAAAATGTACTTGTCAATGAGCACAACGGTACCTCTGGTACACCTTGTTGCGGACTCCTTTCTGGAAGGCCAGCAGGTAGTTCCTTCCATCTCCTGAGAATACCTCCACAGCCATGGGCTGCAACAGGTATCGCCTCTTGTGGACCTCCTTGATATCCTCGTAGGCAAAGATACTGCAGGTCCTCTTCAGCTGGCTCTGACCCTGCCTCGCGCCTCTGGGGATGATGGTCTCATGCAGACTGGAGACAGAGAGACATGTCAAAACACCAGCTTCTCCTTGAGTTACACCCCCTCCCCCCTCTGCCAGTTAGACGTTTAGAATGTATTCCAGAACTAAAAACACCTGATTCAACAAGCGCTTGGTTAGTTGAATCAGCCTGGTGAGGTAGTCATAAATAACTCTTTAGAAACCATAGCGTCCGTCAACGGCTTTTCTTTAAATTACCATTACGGTGGCATATCAACAAACGGATTAAACAGCATGATCCTTACACAGGTGCACCTTGTGCTGGGGGACAATAAAAGGTCTCTCTAAAATGTGCAGTTTTGTCACACAACACAATGCCACAGATTTCTCAAGTTTTGAGGGAGCGTGCAATTGGCACGTTGACTGCAGGTATGTCCACCGGAGCTGTTGCAAGATAATTGAATGTCGTTTTAGAGAATTTGGCAGTACGTCCAACTGGCCTCACAACCGCAGACCTCGTGTAACCATGTCAGCCAAGGACCTCCACATCCGGCTTCTTCACCTGCGGGATCGTCTGAGACCAGCCACCCAGACAGCTGATGGAACTGTGGGTTTGCACAACCAAAGAATGTCTGTCCAAACTGTCAGAAACCATCTCAGGGAAACTCATCTGTGTGCTCATCATCCTCACCAGGGTCTTGACCTGACTGCAGTTTGGCATCGTAACCGTCTTCAGTGGGCAAACGCTCACCTTCGTTGGCCACTGACACACTCTTCATGGATGAATCCCGGTTTCAAATGTACCGGGCAGATGGCAGGCCGCGTGTATGGTGTCGTGTGGTCGAGCGGTTTGCTGATGTCAACGTTGTGATCAGAGTGCTCCATGGTTGCAGTGGGGTTTTGGTATGGGCAAGAACAAGCTACAAACAATGAACACAATTCATTGGGGATGTGTCGTGCTGCATGAGTAAAATGGTGGTCACACCAGATACTGACTGGTTTTCTGACCCACTTCCTTACCTTATTTTTAAAGGTATCTGTGACAAAACAGATCCATATCTGTATTACCAGTCATGTGAAATTCATAGATTAGGGCCTAATTAATTAATTTCAATTGACTGATTTCCTTATATGAACTGTAACTCAATAAAAACTTTTATATTGTTGCATTTATATTTTTCTTCAGTTGGTTGGTGATATGGATTCGGACACGTTCTTGCACTTTGAAAAACGATGACGTCGAGGTGAGTGAAATAAGAACGTGCCACCGGAACCGGGGATTGTGGTCCGAGTTGGAACACATCATTTTGAAAGCAGTTGAAGTTTGAAGGGCGCAAAAAAGAGAGAGTGGGAGATGTGTAGAAACGTCCTTTAGGTGCTCTACGTGTTTTCTGGTCCACTTTGCAGGATGGGTGCGTGCTTCCACAAGTTCCATGACATGTTGTAGGCTAAATGCAAAAAAACATTAAGTGACAGTATGAAATATGAATTGGTCCTATAAATCTTTTATTGTCTCTGAACAGTTGTGGGTTTTAAATATTCATTCGTCTCTATTGTAATACTTGTTGCATTCACTGAATTGTTGTTAAAGTAGTGTACTATTTCTACACTTTGTAACAGGCCTGGTCTGTACTAAATCTTATTGAGAGAGGTTATCTACATTTTGAATTAGTCTCTGAAAAGATGTTTAAATTTTTACAGAAGTAAGAATTGTTGTCAATCAAATAGCCTACTATGTGTGGGTTTTGAAATAAACTCTGAATATTGTCCTTGGATAATTGTTTAAATATTTATAATGTAAATTATAAGTATACTTGGTACATTTTGAGTGAGTATTTTTGTCAAATGCACTATAATTTAAATAATCTAGTGTTTTCCTGTTGTGTTGAGTGTTTTTTGTTCGTTTTTTGATAGTGAGTGTCTTTACACAAAGGAACACAAAATGTGTGTTTTCATAATAGACAAAATGATTGCTATGTAGTCTGGATAATGTTCTTGTCACTTGCTAGCTAGCCAGCTAGCCAACTTCAGCTAACTCAGTTAGGTGAAACGTTTGAACGTGGAATGAGTAGCTGCATTTTCATTTGTTTGAGCTTTTTTTCTATTGGCATTTACTTGGATTTGTCAATGATAATGACGTCGATGCGTAATTTCGACTTGCTGTTCACTATGTATGGTACAGAAATTGAAATTCAAAAGTGAAACATTAGCTGTGTGCGAATACCAATACTAACTAACATACTGTATACTACATACTTAATGAGTATATACACTACATACTATAAGTTCATTTCAGTATAACGTAAACAAACGGTATCCTTTCAGTTGTGCGTACTAGCGCTACGCCCGTCTACCGGAAGTTGATGCTGTTGCTATGCAACCTCTTGCTAGCTTGTTAGCATAACAAATTACTAGCTAGCCATTTACAACTTCATTAACAATGTCCATTGAGAATGCACAACGACTATACCACTTAGCTAAGCTAAGAATGACGTGAATAATCAAGTCAATAAACATTGGGTAGTTAGTTAGATAGCATATAGTTAATATGTTGGTACATACTGCTGTCATGATATGCTATGCGGTTTGTAAGGATAGCGTAGCTAACACATTTTCAGCTAACATAACGTGTAAAGTAACTTATTTGAAAAGTCATTACTTCATTACATTGCTCAACATTTTCTTAACACTTGTCATAATTAGTTAAAGCAATGAATTTCTATCCACTCTCGTCGGACTTCGGCTGCATATTTTCCGCCATTTTCCTCAAATCTGAAAACGTTGTGAAGCCACGCCCATTTTCGGAAGAATGGCATTATGGGCCCTAAAAGCACAGAAATAGTGTCCACTGCTTGTATATTGGCATATGTTGTACGACATCCGGGAACCTTTGGCATACTAACTATAAATACAAGTAATGATTCAGACAGCAACATCAACAAATATTCTAGTAGAGATAAAATCAAGAGATGATTCAGACAGGAACATGATCCTGATATTCTGATGGAGGAGCAGTGATCATTTTCAGATGGAACTGTTAGCAGGCATAGGTGTGTCTGTGACGACCAATAGAGCACGGCTTGGAACGCTGCTCGTCCAATCAGCATCCAGGATCCAAACAACCAGTTTTATAATAAAGGGTTAGGGGTGTTAAACTCACTTGGCGGGCAGCGTCTCGATGTCTCTGATCTCTCTGGAGACGGTCATGGTGAAACCGTCGATGACATAGAAGTGTTCCTTCCCAAACAGCAGCAGTCCCTCGCTAGTGTCCAGACCCTGCACCCGCGCACATCGATACATGTGTTGGATCTGGAACAGAACATTAATACATCTATGATATAACACTACATTAATACATCTATAATATACCACTACACTAATACATCTATAATATACCACTACATTAATACATCTATAATATACCACTACATTAATACATCTATGATACAACACTACATTAATACATCTATGATACAACACTACATGAATACTACATTAATACATCTATAATATAATATATCACTACATTAATACATCTATGATATAACACTACATAAATACATCTATGATATAACACTACATTAAAACATCTATGATATAACACTACATTAATACTACATTAATACATCTATAATATACCACTACATTAATACATCTATAATATATCACTACATCTATAATATACCACTACATTAATACATCTATAATATAACACTACATTAATACATCTATAATATAACACTACATTAATACATCTATAATATATCACTACATAAATACTACATTAATACATCTATAATATAATATATCACTACATTAATACATCTATGATATAACACGACATAAATACTACATTAATACATTGATACATGTGCTGGATCTATAATACAACATAAATAGTTTATCATCCTAAAATACACAGCAGAACCCACCACAATGACAGTTACCATCCTGAAATGCTCAAAGACTTGTATACTTGTACACTTAAACCAAGTGGCTTGACCAACATGACCCTCGCTCCCTCTCTCCTCGTCCCTTCTCTCTCTGTCCTCCTCCCCTACACCCCTCCTCCTCCCTCCCTCCCTCCCTCCCTCCCTCCCTCCCTCCCTCCCTCCCTCCCTCCCTCCCTCATCCTCCAACCCTCCTCTTACCTGCTCTCCCTGTCCTCCTCCTCCTCCCCCGTCCTCCTCCCACCCTCGCTTCTCCTCCTCCAACCCTCCTCTTCCCTTCTCTCCCTGTCCTCCTCCCCTACACCCCTCTTCCTCCTCCTCCTCCCCCGTCCTCCTCCCTCCCTCGCTCGCTTCTCGTCCTCCAACCCTCCTCTTACCTGCTCTCCCTCCTCCAGTAATCGTAACAGTGATGTGTTGTCTGTCCTCTGTTCCTCGTCCAGACCTCCTGACTCTAAGAGCTGTTCCTGCAGCAGGTCTTGTTCCTCATCGGCTCTGTCTGCCGTGGAGCGAGACCTCTTCAGAGGGGCCTTCACCAGACCTGGAGGGTTGATTTGCATGAATTACAATAAGAAAAAAACAAAGCCAAAAGAGAATGAATATGCATGTACACAGCAGAGGTAAACAAACAGACACAAAGGATCTAAAACAACCTTACAACTTTTACAACGTCCTCTGTCCGTCCGCCCTACCTCCGTCCGTCCGCCCTACCTCCGTCCGTCCTCCGTCCGTCCTACCTCTGCGTGTCTGTCCTAACTCCCTCCGTCCGTCCGCCCTACCTCCGTCCGTCCGCGCTACCTCCGTCCGTCCATCCTACCTCTGCGTGTCCGTCCTACCTCCGTTCTCCGTCCTACCTCCGTTCTCCGTCCGCCCTACCTCCGTCCGCCCTACCTCCGTGTCTGTCCGCCCTACCTCCGTCCGCCCTACCTCCGTCCGCCCTACCTCCGTCCGCCCTACCTCCGTCCGCCCTACCTCAGCGTGTCTGTCCGTCCTACCTCCGTCCGTCCTACCTCCGTCCGTCCTACCTCTGACTCTGGCGATGGTGTCCTCTCCGTGCACCTCTCCAGGTTCCTGCCGAGTGGTCTCTCCTTCAGTGTCCTGCTCTACGGAGTGCTGGTACATCCCAGGGTTCCCTGACAGCAGTCTCATGTAGTACTCCTTACTGTCGTAGCTGATCGCTCGGCGGTAACGCACCAGCTTCTGGGTGGGGGGAGGACAGGAAGAGAGGACGGGAAGAGAAGGGGAGGAAGAGGTCATGAGGGGGACTAGAGGTGATAGGAGCTGGGCTGGACCAGGACATGACAGAAGAGTAGCACGGCCGGTCAGTCTGGGACAGAGAGGGGTCAGTCTGGGACAGAGAGGGGGTCAGTCTGGGACAGAGAGGGGGTCAGTCTGGGACAGAGAGGGGGTCAGTCTGGGACAGAGAGGGGGTCAGTCTGGGACAGAGAGGGGGTCAGTCTGGGACAGAGAGGGGGTCAGTCTGGGACAGAGAGGGGGTCAGTCTGGGACAGAGAGGGGGTCAGTCTGGGACAGAGAGGGGGTCAGTCTGGGACAGTCTGGGACAGAGAGGGGGTCAGTCTGGGACAGAGAGGGGGTCAGTCTGGGACAGTCTGGGACAGAGAGGGGGTCAGTCTGGGACAGAGAGGGGGTCAGTCTGGGACAGAGAGGGGGTCAGTCTGGGACAGAGAGGGGGTCAGTCTGGGACAGAGAGCGGGTCAGTCTGGGTCAGTCTGGGACAGAGAGGGGGTCAGTCTGGGACAGAGAGGGGGTCAGTCTGGGACAGAGAGGGGGTCAGTCTGGGACAGAGAGGGGGTCAGTCTGGGACAGAGAGGGGGTCAGTCTGGGACAGTGAGGGGGTCAGTTGTGTGTATTGTTCTGCGAATACCTGGGATAGATTGAGAACTTGGCTGAGTCATGTTGCCATTTCATGTAAAATGACCATTATTTCCCACATAAAGACTCCATTCGTGGGCTGTGATGAAGGTTAAGACAAACCGTTTCCTACACTGTACAGTATCCATACTGGAACAGTAGGGAGAACAAGGTTAGCTGTACAAGCAGCTTCTTCTATTAAATGACATGGCACCTTTGCGGGGCATAAATAGCCCTCTTTCCACTGAAAGCTAGTGTTTGAACTTGGTTACTACAACATGACCTTGTTGTTACGATCATAATACTGTAGTATTTATAAAGAGTCCTTTGTGCTGGGCTCGTGTTACGGTACATAGGGGTAATATACACTGAGTGTACAAAACATTAGGAACACCTTCCTAATATCGAGTTGCAACCCCTTTTTGCCCTCAGAACAGCTTCAAATCGTCGGGGACATGGACTCTACGCCCCATGTTGACTCCAATGCTTCCCCACAGTTGTGTCAAGTTGGCTGGATGTCTTTTGGGTGGTGGATCATTGTTGATACACACAGGAAACTGTTGAGTGTGAAAAACCCCAGCAGCGTTGCAGTTCTTGACACTCAAACCAGTGAGCCTGTCACCTACTACTTGTCTTGCCCGTTCACTCTCTGAATGACACACATACACAATCCATGTCTCAATTGTCTCAAGGCTTAAAAATCCTTCTTTAACCCGTCTCCTCCCCTTCATCTACACTGATTGAAGTGGATTTAACAAGTGTCATCAATAAGGGATCATAGGCTTTCACCTGGATTCACCTGGTCAGTCTGTCATGGAAAGATCAAGTGTTACTATAGTGTGTTACTATAGTACCTGTACTTGGCCGTTAGTGCTGGGTTCAGGCTGGGGGATGTATGGATAATGTATGTAGAACATGTCGTTGTTATCATAGTAGTATTATAGTATTATTACAGTATTACTACATTACTATAGTACCTGTACTTGGCCGTTAGTGCTGGGTTCAGGCTGGGGGATGTATGGATAATGTATGTAGAACATGTCGTTGTTATCATAGTAGTATTATAGTATTATTACAGTATTACTACATTACTATAGTACCTGTACTTGGCCGTTAGTGCTGGGTTCAGGCTCCGGGACGTATGGATAATGTATGTAGAACATATCGTTGCGGACCATCTTCTTCCTCATGCGACAGGGCCCCTCAGTCATCTCCAGCAGGAACTTGTCCAGGTGGGATCCGATGGGGGGCCCCCAGAGGCCCCGCTCTCTCAGCAGCTCATACTCTATAGACGACCACTCCTCGGTCACGTACTTTAGAACATTCTGCTGCCTCTGACAGGGTGGGGGGAGGGTAGAGAGGAGGGGGGGGACGGGTAGAGAGGAGGGGGGGACGGGTAGAGAGGAGGGGGGGGGACGGGTAGAGAGGAGGGGGGGGACGGGT
>NC_138314.1:46370000-46405000 GCF_965601325.2 Salmo salar
GAAGAAGAGACTGACTGAAAGAGGAGAAGAGACTGAAAGAGGAGAGAGAGACTGAAAGAGGAGAAGAAGAGACTGAAAGAGGAGAAGAAGAGACTGAAAGAGGAGAAGAAGAGACTGAAAGAGGAGAAGAAGAGACTAAAAGAGGAGAAGAAGAGACTGACTGAAAGAGGAGAAGAAGAGACTGACTGAAAGAGGAGAAGAAGAGACTGACTGAAAGAGGAGAAGAGACTGAAAGAGGAGAAGAGACTGAAAGAGGAGAAGAGACTGACTGAAAGAGGAGAAGAAGAGACTGAAAGAGGAGAAGAAGAGACTGAAAGAGGAGAAGAAGAGACTGAAAGAGGAGAAGAAGAGACTGAAAGAGGAGAAGAAGAGACTGAAAGAGGAGAAGAGACTGACTGAAAGAGGAGAAGAAGAGACTGACTGAAAGAGGAGAAGAGACTGAAAGAGGAGAAGAAGAGACTGACTGAAAGAGGAGAAGAGACTGAAAGAGGAGAAGAAGAGACTAAAAGAGGAGAAGAAGAGACTGACTGAAAGAGGAGAAGAGACTGAAAGAGGAGAAGAAGAGACTGAAAGAGGAGAAGAAGAGACTGAAAGAGGAGAAGAAGAGACTAAAAGAGGAGAAGAAGAGACTGAAAGAGGAGAAGAAGAGACTGAAAGAGGAGAAGAAGAGACTGAAAGAGGAGAAGAAGAGACTGAAAGAGGAGAAGAAGAGACTAAAAGAGGAGAAGAAGAGACTGACTGAAAGAGGAGAAGAAGAGACTGACTGAAAGAGGAGAAGAAGAGACTGAAAGAGGAGAAGAAGAGACTGAAAGAGGAGAAGAAGAGACAAAGAGGAGAAGAAGAGACTGACTGAAAGAGGAGAAGAGACTGACTGAAAGAGGAGAAGAGACTGACTGAAAGAGGAGAAGAAGAGACTAAAAGAGGAGAAGAAGAGACTGAAAGAGGAGAAGAAGAGACTGAAAGAGGAGAAGAAGAGACTGAAAGAGGAGAAGAAGAGACTGACTGAAAGAGGAGAAGAAGAGACTGACTGAAAGAGGAGAAGAAGAGACTGACTGAAAGAGGAGAAGAAGAGACTGAAAGAGGAGAAGAAGAGACTGAAAGAGGAGAAGAAGAGACAAAGAGGAGAAGAAGAGACTGAAAGAGGAGAAGAAGAGACTGACTGAAAGAGGAGAAGAGACTGACTGAAAGAGGAGAAGAAGAGACTAAAAGAGGAGAAGAAGAGACTGACTGAAAGAGGAGAAGAAGAGACTGAAAGAGGAGAAGAAGAGACTGAAAGAGGAGAAGAAGAGACAAAGAGGAGAAGAAGAGACTGAAAGAGGAGAAGAAGAGACTGAAAGAGGAGAAGAAGAGACTGAAAGAGGAGAAGAAGAGACTAAAAGAGGAGAAGAAGAGACTAAAAGAGGAGAAGAAGAAAGGAGGAAAAAAGACAAAGTCCCCCCCTTGGCCTCCTGGATCCTCAGGATCTAAACCTGCCTATGTCTGGGTGGTAGGCCTGAGCATCGACGACGATGCTACCTGGCAGTGTGGTGCCCAGACAACAACGGTACCGGTACCCCCTTGTATATAGCCTCGTTATTATTATTTTATTGTGTTATTTATTTATTTTTTACTTCAGTTTATTTAGTAAATATTTTCATAAAACTGTTCTTTTATATATTTCCAATTTTTTTAAGCAATTTTTCTCCCCAATTTCGTGATATCCAATTGGTAGATACAATCTTGTCTCATCGTTGCAACTCCCCAATGAGAGGCGAAGGTCGAGTCATGCGTCCTCCGAAACATGATCCAACCAAACCGCTCTGCTCCTTAACACCCTGTCTGCTTAACCTGGAAGCCAGCCGCACCTCTGCTTCTTAACACCCTGTCCGCTTAACCTGGAAGCCAGCCGCACCAAACTGCTCTGCTTCTTAACACACTGTCCGCTTAACCTGGAAGCCAGCCGCACCTCTGCTTCTTAACACACTGTCCGCTTAACCTGGAAGCCAGCCGCACCAAACCGCTCTGCTTCTTAACACACTGTCCGCTTAACCTGGAAGCCAGCCGCACCAAACCGCTCTGCTTCTTAACACACTGTCTGCTTAACCTGGAAGCCAGCCGCACCAAACCGCTCTGCTTCTTAACACCCTGTCCGCTTAACCTGGAAGCCAGCCGCACCAAACCGCTCTGCTTCTTAACACCCTGTCCGCTTAACCTGGAAGCCAGCCGCACCAAACCGCTCTGCTTCTTAACACACTGTCCGCTTAACCTGGAAGCCAGCAACACCTCTGCTTCTTAACACACTGTCCGCTTAACCTGGAAGCCAGCCGCACCAAACCGCTCTGCTTCTTAACACACTGTCCGCTTAACCTGGAAGCCAGCCGCACCTCTGCTTCTTAACACACTGTCCGCTTAACCTGGAAGCCAGCCGCACCTCTGCTTCTTAACACACTGTCCGCTTAACCTGGAAGCCAGCCGCACCAATGCTTCTTAACACACTGTCCGCTTAACCTGGAAGCCAGCCGCACCTCTGCTTCTTAACACACTGTCCGCTTAACCTGGAAGCCAGCCGCACCTCTGCTTCTTAACACACTGTCCGCTTAACCTGGAAGCCAGCCGCACCAAACCGCTCTGCTTCTTAACACACTGTCCGCTTAACCTGGAAGCCAGCCGCACCAAACCGCTCTGCTTCTTAACACACTGTCCGCTTAACCTGGAAGCCAGCCGCACCAAACCGCTCTGCTTCTTAACACACTGTCCGCTTAACCTGGAAGCCAGCCGCACCAAACCGCTCTGCTTCTTAACACACTGTCCGCTTAACCTGGAAGCCAGCCGCACCAAACCGCTCTGCTTCTTAACACACTGTCCGCTTAACCTGGAAGCCAGCCGCACCAAACCGCTCTGCTTCTTAACACACTGTCCGCTTAACCTGGAAGCCAGCCGCACCTCTGCTTCTTAACACACTGTCAACTGCTTAACCTGGAAGCCAGCCGCACCAAACCGCTCTGCTTCTTAACACACTGTCCGCTTAACCTGGAAGCCAGCCGCACCAAACCGCTCTGCTTCTTAACACACTGTCCGCTTAACCCGGAAGCCAGCCGCACCAAACCGCTCTGCTTCTTAACACACTGTCCGCTTAACCTGGAAGCCAGCCGCACCAAACCGCTCTGCTTCTTAACACACTGTCCGCTTAACCTGGAAGCCAGCCGCACCAAACCGCTCTGCTTCTTAACACACTGTCTGCTTAACCTGGAAGCCAGCCGCACCAAACCGCTCTGCTTCTTAACACCCTGTCCGCTTAACCTGGAAGCCAGCCGCACCAAACCGCTCTGCTTCTTAACACACTGTCCGCTTAACCTGGAAGCCAGCCGCACCTCTGCTTCTTAACACACTGTCCGCTTAACCTGGAAGCCAGCCGCACCAAACCGCTCTGCTTCTTAACACACTGTCCGCTTAACCTGGAAGCCAGCCGCACCTCTGCTTCTTAACACACTGTCCGCTTAACCTGGAAGCCAGCCGCACCTCTGCTTCTTAACACACTGTCCGCTTAACCTGGAAGCCAGCCGCACCAAACCGCTCTGCTTCTTAACACACTGTCCGCTTAACCTGGAAGCCAGCCGCACCTCTGCTTCTTAACACACTGTCCGCTTAACCTGGAAGCCAGCCGCACCTCTGCTTCTTAACACACTGTCCGCTTAACCTGGAAGCCAGCCGCACCTCTGCTTCTTAACACACTGTCCGCTTAACCTGGAAGCCAGCCGCACCAAACCGCTCTGCTTCTTAACACACTGTCCGCTTAACCTGGAAGCCAGCCGCACCAAACCGCTCTGCTTCTTAACACACTGTCCGCTTAACCTGGAAGCCAGCCGCACCAAACCGCTCTGCTTCTTAACACACTGTCTGCTTAACCTGGAAGCCAGCCGCACCTCTGCTTCTTAACACACTGTCCGCTTAACCTGGAAGCCAGCCGCACCTCTGCTTCTTAACACACTGTCCGCTTAACCTGGAAGCCAGCCGCACCTCTGCTTCTTAACACACTGTCCGCTTAACCTGGAAGCCAGCCGCACCAAACCGCTCTGCTTCTTAACACACTGTCCGCTTAACCCGGAAGCCAGCCGCACCAAACCGCTCTGCTTCTTAACACACTGTCCGCTTAACCTGGAAGCCAGCCGCACCAAACCGCTCTGCTTCTTAACACACTGTCCGCTTAACCTGGAAGCCAGCCGCACCAAACCGCTCTGCTTCTTAACACACTGTCCGCTTAACCTGGAAGCCAGCCGCACCTCTGCTTCTTAACACACTGTCTGCTTAACCTGGAAGCCAGCCGCACCTCTGCTTCTTAACACACTGTCCGCTTAACCTGGAAGCCAGCCGCACCTCTGCTTCTTAACACACTGTCCGCTTAACCTGGAAGCCAGCCGCACCTCTGCTTCTTAACACACTGTCCGCTTAACCTGGAAGCCAGCCGCACCAAACCGCTCTGCTTCTTAACACACTGTCCGCTTAACCCGGAAGCCAGCCGCACCAAACCGCTCTGCTTCTTAACACACTGTCCGCTTAACCTGGAAGCCAGCCGCACCAAACCGCTCTGCTTCTTAACACACTGTCCGCTTAACCTGGAAGCCAGCCGCACCAAACCGCTCTGCTTCTTAACACACTGTCCGCTTAACCTGGAAGCCAGCCGCACCAAACCGCTCTGCTTCTTAACACACTGTCCGCTTAACCTGGAAGCCAGCCGCACCAAACCGCTCTGCTTCTTAACACACTGTCCGCTTAACCTGGAAGCCAGCCGCACCAAACCGCTCTGCTTCTTAACACACTGTCCGCTTAACCTGGAAGCCAGCCGCACCAAACCGCTCTGCTTCTTAACACACTGTCCGCTTAACCTGGAAGCCAGCCGCACCAAACCGCTCTGCTTCTTAACACACTGTCCGCTTAACCTGGAAGCCAGCCGCACCAAACCGCTCTGCTTCTTAACACACTGTCCGCTTAACCTGGAAGCCAGCCGGACCAAACCGCTCTGCTTCTTAACACACTGTCCGCTTAACCTGGAAGCCAGCCGCACCAAACCGCTCTGCTTCTTAACACACTGTCCGCTTAACCTGGAAGCCAGCCGCACCAAACCGCTCTGCTTCTTAACACACTGTCCGCTTAACCTGGAAGCCAGCTGCACCAAACCGCTCTGCTTCTTAACACACTGTCCGCTTAACCTGGAAGCCAGCCGCACCTCTGCTTCTTAACACACTGTCCGCTTAACCTGGAAGCCAGCCGCACCTCTGCTTCTTAACACACTGTCCGCTTAACCTGGAAGCCAGCCGCACCAAACCGCTCTGCTTCTTAACACACTGTCTGCTTAACCTGGAAGCCAGCCGCACCAAACCGCTCTGCTTCTTAACACACTGTCCGCTTAACCTGGAAGCCAGCCGCACCAAACCGCTCTGCTTCTTAACACACTGTCCGCTTAACCTGGAAGCCAGCCGCACCTCTGCTTCTTAACACACTGTCCGCTTAACCTGGAAGCCAGCCGCACCAAACCGCTCTGCTTCTTAACACACTGTCCGCTTAACCTGGAAGCCAGCCGCACCTCTGCTTCTTAACACACTGTCCGCTTAACCTGGAAGCCAGCCGCACCTCTGCTTCTTAACACACTGTCCGCTTAACCTGGAAGCCAGCCGCACCTCTGCTTCTTAACACACTGTCCGCTTAACCTGGAAGCCAGCCGCACCAAACCGCTCTGCTTCTTAACACACTGTCCGCTTAACCCGGAAGCCAGCCGCACCAAACCGCTCTGCTTCTTAACACACTGTCCGCTTAACCTGGAAGCCAGCCGCACCAAACCGCTCTGCTTCTTAACACACTGTCCGCTTAACCTGGAAGCCAGCCGCACCAAACCGCTCTGCTTCTTAACACACTGTCCGCTTAACCTGGAAGCCAGCCGCACCTCTGCTTCTTAACACACTGTCTGCTTAACCTGGAAGCCAGCCGCACCTCTGCTTCTTAACACACTGTCCGCTTAACCTGGAAGCCAGCCGCACCTCTGCTTCTTAACACACTGTCAACTTAACCTGGAAGCCAGCCGCACCTCTGCTTCTTAACACACTGTCCGCTTAACCTGGAAGCCAGCCGCACCAAACCGCTCTGCTTCTTAACACACTGTCCGCTTAACCTCGGAAGCCAGCCGCACCAAACCGTCTCTGCTTCTTAACACACTGTCCGCTTAACCTCGGAAGCCAGCCGCACCAAACCGCTCTGCTTCTTAACACACTGTCCGCTTAACCTGGAAGCCAGCCGCACCAAACCGCTCTGCTTCTTAACACACTGTCCGCTTAACCTGGAAGCCAGCCGCACCAAACCGCTCTGCTTCTTAACACACTGTCCGCTTAACCTGGAAGCCAGCCGCACCAAACCGCTCTGCTTCTTAACACACTGTCCGCTTAACCTGGAAGCCAGCCGCACCAAACCGCTCTGCTTCTTAACACACTGTCCGCTTAACCTGGAAGCCAGCCGCACCTCTGCTTCTTAACACACTGTCCGCTTAACCTGGGCCAGCCGCACCCGCCCCACGCCGCACCAAACCGCTCTGCTTCTTAACACACTGTCCGCTTAACCTGGAAGCCAGCCGCACCAACCGCTCTGCTTCTTAACACACTGTCCGCTTAACCTGGAAGCCAGCCGCACCAAACCGCTCTGCTTCTTAACACACTGTCCGCTTAACCTGGAAGCCAGCCGCACCAAACCGCTCTGCTTCTTAACACACTGTCCGCTTAACCTGGAAGCCAGCCGCACCAAACCGCTCTGCTTCTTAACACACTGTCCGCTTAACCTGGAAGCCAGCCGCACCAAACCGCTCTGCTTCTTAACACACTGTCCGCTTAACCTGGAAGCCAGCCGCCCCGCCCCCGCCACCGGAAGCCAGCCGCCCTCTGCTTCTTAACACACTGTCCGCTTAACCTGGAAGCCAGCCGCACCAAACCGCTCTGCTTCTTAACACACTGTCCGCTTAACCTGGAAGCCAGCCGCACCAAACCGCTCTGCTTCTTAACACACTGTCCGCTTAACCTGGAAGCCAGCCGCACCTCTGCTTCTTAACACACTGTCCGCTTAACCTGGAAGCCAGCCGCACCAAACCGCTCTGCTTCTTAACACACTGTCCGCTTAACCTGGAAGCCAGCCGCACCTCTGCTTCTTAACACACTGTCCGCTTAACCTGGAAGCCAGCCGCACCTCTGCTTCTTAACACACTGTCCGCTTAACCTGGAAGCCAGCCGCACCAAACCGCTCTGCTTCTTAACACACTGTCCGCTTAACCTGGAAGCCAGCCGCACCAAACCGCTCTGCTTCTTAACACACTGTCCGCTTAACCTGGAAGCCAGCCGCACCAAACCGCTCTGCTTCTTAACACACTGTCCGCTTAACCTGGAAGCCAGCCGCACCAACCGTCTGCTTCTTAACACACTGTCCGCTTAACCTGGAAGCCAGCCGCACCTCTGCTTCTTAACACACTGTCCGCTTAACCTGGAAGCCAGCCGCACCTCTGCTTCTTAACACACTGTCCGCTTAACCTGGAAGCCAGCCGCACCTCTGCTTCTTAACACACTGTCCGCTTAACCTGGAAGCCAGCCGCACCTCTGCTTCTTAACACACTGTCCGCTTAACCTGGAAGCCAGCCGCACCAAACCGCTCTGCTTCTTAACACACTGTCCGCTTAACCTGGAAGCCAGCCGCACCAAACCGCTCTGCTTCTTAACACACTGTCCGCTTAACCTGGAAGCCAGCCGCACCAAACCGCTCTGCTTCTTAACACACTGTCCGCTTAACCTGGAAGCCAGCCGCACCAAACCGCTCTGCTTCTTAACACACTGTCCGCTTAACCTGGAAGCCAGCCGCACCTCTGCTTCTTAACACACTGTCTGCTTAACCTGGAAGCCAGCCGCACCTCTGCTTCTTAACACACTGTCCGCTTAACCTGGAAGCCAGCCGCACCTCTGCTTCTTAACACACTGTCCGCTTAACCTGGAAGCCAGCCGCACCTCTGCTTCTTAACACACTGTCCGCTTAACCTGGAAGCCAGCCGCACCAAACCGCTCTGCTTCTTAACACACTGTCCGCTTAACCCGGAAGCCAGCCGCACCAAACCGCTCTGCTTCTTAACACACTGTCCGCTTAACCTGGAAGCCAGCCGCACCAAACCGCTCTGCTTCTTAACACACTGTCCGCTTAACCTGGAAGCCAGCCGCACCAAACCGCTCTGCTTCTTAACACACTGTCCGCTTAACCTGGAAGCCAGCCGCACCAAACCGCTCTGCTTCTTAACACACTGTCCGCTTAACCTGGAAGCCAGCCGCACCAAACCGCTCTGCTTCTTAACACACTGTCTGCTTAACCTGGAAGCCAGCCGCACCAAACCGCTCTGCTTCTTAACACACTGTCCGCTTAACCTGGAAGCCAGCCGCACCAAACCGCTCTGCTTCTTAACACACTGTCCGCTTAACCTGGAAGCCAGCCGCACCAATGCTTCTTAACACACTGTCCGCTTAACCTGGAAGCCAGCCGCACCTCTGCTTCTTAACACACTGTCCGCTTAACCTGGAAGACAGCCGCACCTCTGCTTCTTAACACACTGTCCGCTTAACCTGGAAGCCAGCCGCACCAAACCGCTCTGCTTCTTAACACACTGTCCGCTTAACCTGGAAGCCAGCCGCACCAAACCGCTCTGCTTCTTAACACACTGTCCGCTTAACCTGGAAGCCAGCCGCACCAAACCGCTCTGCTTCTTAACACACTGTCCGCTTAACCTGGAAGCCAGCCGCACCAAACCGCTCTGCTTCTTAACACACTGTCCGCTTAACCTGGAAGCCAGCCGCACCAAACCGCTCTGCTTCTTAACACACTGTCCGCTTAACCTGGAAGCCAGCCGCACCAAACCGCTCTGCTTCTTAACACACTGTCCGCTTAACCTGGAAGCCAGCCGCACCAAACCGCTCTGCTTCTTAACACACTGTCCGCTTAACCTGGAAGCCAGCCGCACCTCTGCTTCTTAACACACTGTCCGCTTAACCTGGAAGCCAGCCGCACCAATGCGTCGGAGGAAAAAAACGTTCAACTGATGACCGAAATCAGCTTGTAGTCATCCGGCCCGCCACAAGGAGTTGCTAGAGCACGATGAGCCAAAGAAATCTCCCCCGGCCTTGACCGTCTCCCTACGGGGCTACCGGTCAAGGCCGGCTGTGACACAGCCTGGGATCGAACCCGAGGCTGTAGTAGCGCATCAGCACTAAGGCAGTGCCTTAGACCGCTGCACTACTTGGGAGGCCCCAAACTCAAATTTTCTTAAAACTGCACTGTTGGTTAAGGCCTTGTAAAGTAAAGTAAGAATTTCACAGTAAGGTCTACACCGGTTGTATTCGGCGCATGTTACAAATAAAATGTGATTTGAGAAACCAGTGCTCCTGAACTGAGAGAAGAGAGGTGATTACAGAATAAATCTGGATTCAAATATCATTTCAAAATCCTTTTCAAATACTTAAGATGTGCTTTAATCTGCCTGCTGTGTCAGATGAGCCGTGTTTTCAGTTTTGGAACTATTCTATTGGTCCATTAATCCAGGCAAACTCTATCAAGTACAGCTAAAATATTCTACATTATTTCAAGTACTATTTGAATGCAGGTCTGCCTCTGAGAAGGGGAGCGATGTTTTCAGAAAGACTCTTTGTGTTAGAAAGTTGTTTGGGGTTAAGGCGTTCTACAGAAGGCTTGTGTCCCAAATGGATCCCTATATCAGTGCTTCCCAAAAATAGGGGTCAACATTTGTTTTAAAAATAAATGGGGTCTCGAGAGCAAATTTGTGCTTGTTTCAGAAAACTGGAGTTACGTCAGTAATCTCCAGTAGCTACGAGATGAGGTTGTAATAAACAGAGTGATTTCTGTTTTTCTTCCTACAAAATGTGGCTCTATCTCGAACGGTTTAAGCTACAAACTATTATGATCTGTTTCACTGAAAGATAAAACCCTCAGGGATACGTATGTCGGTACTGTTTTCCTCTACTATGTCCACAAGAACCCAGTGGACAAGACCAGGAAATAAATCAGACGGACCTGTATACAGTACCAATCTGTACCGGACCTGTAACAGTACCAAACTGTACCGGACCTGTATACAGTACCAAACTGTACCGGACCTGTATACAGTACCAATCTGTACCGGACCTGTATACAGTACCAATCTGTACCGGACCTGTATACAGTACCATACTGTACCGGACCTGTATACAGTACCAAACTGTACCGGACCTGTATACAGTACCAAACTGTACCGGACCTGTATACAGTACCAATCTGTACCGGACCTGTATACAGTACCAATCTGTACCGGACCTGTATACAGTACCAAACTGTACCGGACCTGTATACAGTACCAATCTGTACCGGACCTGTATACAGTACCAATCTGTACCGGACCTGTATACAGTACCAAACTGTACCGGACCTGTATACAGTACCATACTGTGCCGGACCTGTATACAGTACCAATCTGTACCGGACCTGTATACAGTACCAATCTGTACCGGACCTGTATACAGTACCAAACTGTACCGGACCTGTATACAGTACCAAACTGTACCGGACCTGTATACAGTACCAAACTGTACCGGACCTGTATACAGTACCAATCTGTACCGGACCTGTATACAGTACCAAACTGTACCGGACCTGTATACAGTACCAAACTGTACCGGACCTGTATACAGTACCAAACTGTACCGGACCTGTATACAGTACCATACTGTACCGGACCTGTATACAGTACCATACTGTGCCGGACCTGTATACAGTACCAATCTGTACCGGACCTGTATACAGTACCATACTGTACCGGACCTGTATACAGTACCATACTGTGCCGGACCTGTATACAGTACCAATCTGTACCGGACCTGTAACAGTTCCAAACTGTACCGGACCTGTATACAGTACCATACTGTGCCGGACCTGTATACAGTACCAATCTGTACCGGACCTGTATACAGTACCAATACTGTACCGGACCTGTATACAGTACCAAACTGTACCGGACCTGTATACAGTACCAAACTGTACCGGACCTGTATACAGTACCAAACTGTACCGGACCTGTATACAGTACCAATCTGTACCGGACCTGTATACAGTACCAAACTGTACCGGACCTGTATACAGTACCAAACTGTACCGGACCTGTATACAGTACCAAACTGTACCGGACCTGTATACAGTACCAATCTGTACCGGACCTGTATACAGTACCAAACTGTACCGGACCTGTATACAGTACCAAACTGTACCGGACCTGTATACAGTACCAAACTGTACCGGACCTGTATACAGTACCAAATCTGTACCGGACCTGTATACAGTACCAAACTGTACCGGACCTGTATACAGTACCAAACTGTACCGGACCTGTATACAGTACCAATACTGTACCGGACCTGTATACAGTACCAAACTGTACCGGACCTGTATACAGTACCAAACTGTACCGGACCTGTATACAGTACCAAACTGTACCGGACCTGTATACAGTACCATACTGTACCGGACCTGTATACAGAATCAAAAACTGTATGAATGTGTATGTATACGATTGCATGTACTTGCGTGCGCAATCAGGATCCGATCCGTCCTGATTCAGCGTGTGCTAGTACTGGAATCAATCCAAAACGTTGAATAACTTAGGGGTACTCGAGGATATATTGGGGAAACCGTGGTTCATATCGTCCTCACCTGTCCTATAAGCTGCACTATAAACTCCACCACCATCTTGGACTCCTTGTTGAACATGCCCTGCCACAGTTTGTCCACCACTCGCTGTGTGAAGTAGAACACATTGTTGACCAGCACCTGGTAGCTTCCTCCACTGATGATGAGTAGGGACGCATCCTCACCTGGTCGGAGGGAGAGGGGAAAGGGGGGAGAAACGTGGGGGATAGAAAGACGACAGGTGGGAGGAGGAAGGGAGAAATATTGGGTCAACGAGGGAATGTACATTCATCTTTCATTAGCTAATGTCCAGTCACATCTCCAAAATCACATTGTTGTCACACCTGAATTTGGAAATAGCCGATACGGTTAGAATGGATCACTGGATTCCAACGGCTACATTTTGATTGGATGTTTCAAGAACCCCCCCCCCCCCCCCCCCCACATGCCCGTAAAAAAGGGAGCTGTGTGTTTGTTATGTTCCTCACTGTTTTCTGAGCAGGTAGGAAACGAGTTGTTTGCGTATGCTAATTTGCATCAGTGCAGAAAATGGAATAAGACCTGGATTTAAAACAACTGAATTCTGTTACGCAAAAGAGAGTGTGATTTATACACAGAAACGAGTCGATGAAAGAACACCGTACTGTGAAAGAGAAGTTATCATTGGAGCTCTGCACAAGCAAGGCATTTGAATCATTTGATGTGTTGCGAGGTGTTACTGATTTACACCGGGTTCCCAGCCATACTGATTTACCCCGGGTTCCTACCCATACTGATTTACACCGGGTTCCCACCCATACTGATTTACACCGGGTTCCCAGCCATACTGATTTACCCCGGGTTCCTACCCATACTGATTTACACCGGGTTCCCACCCATACTGATTTACACCGGGTTCCCAGCCATACTGATTTACCCCGGGTTCCTACCCATACTGATTTACCCCGGGTTCCTACCCATACTGATTTACCCCGGGTTCCTACCCATACTGATTTACACCGGGTTCCCACCGGGTTCCCACCCATACTGATTTACACCGGGTTCCCACCCATACTGATTTACACCGGGTTCCCACCCATACTGATTTACACTGGGTTCCCACCCATACTGATTTACACCGGGTTCCTACCCATTTTTACCTATTTTCTACCAATGTCATTCCATATAGGGAAGCTACGAGGCTAGCTAATATCCATTGTTTACATCCGGTATAAAAGCAGATTGTCCTTTGGAGGTAGAAGTTGGATACATAAAAAAAAAAAGACTGCCTCTTAAGACAAGTAGTATACTAGTGTGGATATTGGGATGGATGATTTCTCTAATTGTGTCTCTGTGTGTGTGTGTGTGTCTCTCTCTCTCTGTGTGTGTGTGCGTGTGTCTCTCTCTCTCTCTCTCTGTGTGTGTGTGTGTCTCTCTCTCTCTCTCTCTGTGTGTGTGTGTGTGTCTCTCTCTCTCTCTGTGTGTGTATGTGTCTCTCTCGCTCTCTCTGTGTGTGTATGTGTCTCTCTCTCTCTCTGTGGTGTGTGTGTGTGTGTGTGTGTGTGTGTGTGTGTGTGTGTGTGTGTATGTATATATATATATATATACTTAGGAGGACGTCAGCAGCCAGTAGGTGTTCCATGACAGAGTCCAGGATGTATGACTGGAATTCTTTCTGCTGAGTCCTGGTGGAACGCTCTGGGGACGCCTGGGGAGACACAGAGGATAAAACTATATGTTAAAGCTGCAATCAGCAGTTGAAACAGGAACAAAGACTATCCCCCGCCCCTGTTTCGGTAAAAAGCTGATGGATGGGTGTTACGGGTTTTGGTTTCTCGACTTCGAGGTTGGTTCTCTTCAGGGGTGGCGTGCTGATTGGAATCAACCTCGTTGGTCAGGATGTGATGCACCTGTCGCAACTCGTTAGTCTGTTGTTAGTTTCACCTGTGCGGGCAGAGCTAATTCTCCAGTTATCATGAGAGATGTTGGAAGAGTAGCTGTTAACCGGTTAAAGGTCATGAACACTCAAAATCACGTTTGTCATGAAATTGGATGATATTTAGATGAAAACAGATCATAGTATGATGACCAAAGTATGAACACTGACTGTTGCTTCTACGTTGATAAAATGTTAAATCATAAAGTTACTGGTCCCCCTCCCTCATGTCAAACACTTGGATTCAGGAGGCGGGATTATTAAGGGGAAAGGGTGACATCACCCTAACTCTCATTTTAATACACCAATGGTAACATGAAATTCTCTTAGCTAATTTAAATAGGTACCACCTTGTAACCAACATCGGAAAAGGCGTGTTTGCAGATGGGTGTGGTTTATACAGCTACTCTACTGGTGCCAAAATGTTACTGTATGGTGTTAGCAAATATAATTAAACGTTTGAAGTATTCATCTATGGCAAAGATACTTATACAGTGCCTTCAGAAAGTTTTCATCCTGTTTAACTTGGTGTTGTGTTACAGCCTGAATGGATTAAATTGAGATGTCGTTTCACTGGTTTACACACACACACACACACACACACACACACACACACACACACACACACACACACACACACACACACACGTTAACCTATAATTATGTTTTTAGAAAACAATTTAAATGAATAAACAATGAAAATCTGAAAAGTCTTGAGTCAGTCAATAAGTATTCAACCCCTTTGTTATGGAAAGTCTAAATAAGTTCAGGAGTAAATATGTACTGAACAAAGTCACATAATAAGTTGCATGGATTCACTCCGTGTGCAATAATAATGTTTAACATGATTTTTTTTAAATGACTACCTCATCTCTGTACCCCACACACATATAATTATCCAGTGGTGTGTTTCCACCAAATGGGACTTGTTATTGGATAAACATCAGAGCATGACGACATAGTGCACAACAACAAAAAAATACTTTTCACTGAAGTTCAACGTGGTTTCTATCGCTTTTTCAACTTTACTGATCGTTGTGTCACAACAACAAAAAACAGTGGAGTTAAATAGCTAATGTAACTATTCTGATGCTGGTGCCTGCGATCTAGCCGACAGCTCGCAGAAAGTGCGGCTTGTCTCGTCTACTTGATGAGATTATTACGGATCAGAACAAGATCATTTTTTAATTTGTCAAACGGCAGCCAATAATCGATCGTCACGTCACCAGAAAAAGACTCTTGATATTCATCGGAAAGGAGCATCAAGCTCATCCCCGTGCACTTTCACCACTCTGTGAAGTTCATCATAATTTATTTAATCTGTAGCCTAATAATCATCTGTAGCGAGTGGAAGCAGGAGGTCCACACGCCATATCATCGCATGACTCCAAACGTATTTCAATATTTTATTTTATTTATTTCACCTTTATTTAACCAGGTAGGCAAGTTGAGCACAAGTTCTCATTTACAACTGCGACCTGGCCAAGATAAAGCAAAGCAATTCGACACAAACAACAACACAGAGTTACACATGGAATAAACAAACATGCAGTCAATAATACAGTAGAAAAATAAGTCTATATACAATGTGAGCAAATGAGGTGAGATAAGGGAGGTAAAGGTAATAAATAGGCCATATATATAAAATATGATGATTATTATATCAATATTTGCTCATAAAGGCATTTCCACCGCCATTTCCCGCATAATTAATTTTACAGACACTATAAAGATACCACCATGTTGAATTAACAAATGATCTGTCAGCATTTTTAAAGTTACACCCAAACTTCCTGTTTCCGTCACAGCTGTTGAGAGTTTTTTTATTATACGATATGACTTTACTCACATAAAAACTATGGATGGAAACGTTGTTAGCGATGTTTCAATGTAAAAGGAGATGAGATGGCGCCGACAGACATGGCAGCTCAGCTCCTAGCTCCAAAGAAACTTGGCAGTATTTATTTATTTTTATTGTGTTTTATTTTTGTTACATTATTAACCCAGAAAATGTTTTGTGTTATTACATACAGACGGAAATAACTTTTGGATATCAGAGTGGCGGTAACTCACCAGCATTATGACCAGGAATATGACTTTGCCGAATTGGATCCTTTGTTTGTACCCCGCAGGGCAATTGAACTACCCGGAGGCTGCTCCAAAAACCCGCCGGCGGAGAAGAGGTGTTCGGAGTGGACTTCTAGTCGGACTCAGGAGGCGTGCACACCAACGACCGCTTCCGAGTATATTACTCGCTAATGTTCAGTCTCTGGATAAGAAGTAGACGAGCTCAGGGCGAGGATCTCCTTCCAGAAAGACATCAGGGATTGTAACATACTCCGTTTCACGGAAACATGGCTCTCTCGGGATATACTGTCCCCTCCATACAGCCAGCTGGGTTCTCAGTACATTGGGCAGACAGGAATAAAGAACTCTCCGGGAAGAAGAAAGGCGGGGGTGTATGTTTCATGATCACCTACCCATGGTGTGTTTGTGATAACATACAGAAACTCAAGTCCTTGTACACCTGACCTAGAATACCTAGAATGCCGACCGTATTACCTCCCAAGATAATTCCCTTCGGTTATAGTTACAGACGTGTATATTCCCCCTCAAGTCGATACCATGACGGCCCTCAAAGAACTACACTGGAATTTATGCAAACTGGAAACAACAAATCATGAGGCTGCATTTATTGTAGCTGGGGATTTCAAGAAATCAAATCGGAGGAAAAAATTACCGAAGTTCTACCAACACATGGACTGTTGTACTGGGAAAACATTGGACAACTGCTACTCAACTTTTCGAAATGCCTACAATGCCCCGCCCTCCCTTCGGCAAATCTGATCACGACTCCATTTTGCTCCTCCCTTCCTATAAGCAGAAACTCAAACAAGACGTACCCGTGCTAAGGTTTATTCAACGCTGGTCTGACCAATCGGAATCCATGCTTCAAGATTGTTTTGTTCATGCGGACTGGGATATGTTCCGGAGAGCCTCTGAGAATAACATTGACGAATACACGGACACGGTGACTGAGTTCATCAGGAAATGTACAGGGAGATGTCGTACCCACTGTGACTATTAAAACCTACCCAAACCAGAAACTGTGGATAAATGGCAGCATTCACGCAAAACTGAAAGCGCAAACCAACACATTTAACAATGGCAAGGTGACTGGGAATATGGCTGAATACAATCAGCGTAGTTATTCCCTCCGTAAGGCAATCAAACAGGCAAAACGTCAGGAAAGAGACAAAGTGGAGTCGCAATTCAACGGCTCAGACACGAGACATATGTGGCAGGGTCTACAGACAATCACAGAATACAAAGGGAAAACCAGCCAAGTCGTGGACACCGACGTCTTGCTTCCAGACAAGTTAAACACCATTGTTCCTGTACCCATGAAAGCTAAGGTAACTGAACTAAATGACTATCTCCACGTAGCACTCACTTCTGTCATCATGAAGTGCTTTGAGAGGCTAGTTAAGGATCATATCACCTCCACCCTACTTGATACCATATACCCACTCCAATTTGCTTACCGCCCCAACAGGTCCACAGACGATGCAATCACCATCACACTGCCCTATCCCATCTGGACAAGAGGAATACCTATGTAAGAATGTTGTTCATTGACTATAACTCAGCATTCAACATCATAGTACCCTCCAAGCTCATCATTAAGCTCGGGGCCCTGGGTCTGAACCCCACCCTGTGCAACTGGGTCCTGGACTTCCTGACGGGCCGCCCCCAGGTGGTGAAGCTAGGAAACAAGACCTCCACTTCACTGATCCTCAACACAGGGGCCCCACAAGGGTGCGTTCTCAGCCCCCTCCTGTACTCCCTGTTCACCCATGACTGCTTGGCCACACACACCTCCAACTCAATCATCAAGTCTGCAGACGACACAACAGTAATAGGCCTGATTACCAACAATGGTGAGACAGCCTACAAGGAGGAGGTGAGGACACTCAGAGTGTGGTGTCAGGAAAACAACCTCTCACTCAACGTCAACAAGACAAAGATGATCATGGACTTCAGGAAACAGCAGAGGGAGCAGCCCCCTATCCACATCGACGGGACTGCAGTGGAGAAGGTGGAAAGGTTCAAGTTCCTCGGCGCACACATCACTGACGATCTGAAATGGTCCACCCACACAGACAGTGTGGTGAAGAAGGCACAACAGCGACTCTTCAACCTCAGCAGGCTGAAGAAATTTGGCTTGGCACTTAAAACCCTTACAAACATTTACAGATGCAAAATCGAGAGCATCCTGTCAGGCTGTATCACCGCCTGGTACGGCAACTGCACCACCCACAACCGCAGGGCTCTCCAGAGGGTAGTGTGGTCTGCACAACGCATCACCGGGGGCAAACTACCTGCCCTCCATGACACCTACAGCAGCCGATGTCACAGGAAGGTCAAACAGATCATCAAGGACAACAACCACCCGAGTCACTGCCTGTTCACACCGCTACCATCCAGAAGGTGAGGTCAGTACAGGTGCATCAAAGCTGGGACCGAGAGACTGAAAAACAGCTTCTATCTCAAGGCCATCAGACTGTTAAATAGCCATCACTAGCCGGCTACCACCTGGTTACTCAACCCTGCACCTTAGAGGCTGCTGCCCCATATACAGACATGGAATCACTGGTCACTTTAATAATAGAACACTAGTCACTTTAATCATGTTTACATGCTGCTTTATTCATCTCATGTATATACTGTATTCTATTCTACAGTATTTTAGTCAATGCTACATTGCTCGATCTAATATTTATATATTTCTTAATTCCATTCTTTTACTTTTAGATGTGTGTATTGTTGTGAATTGTTAGATTCTACTGCACTGTTGGAGCTAGAAACACAAGCATTTCATTACACCCGCAATAACATCTGTTAAATATGTGTATGTGACCAATAACATCTGCTAAACGTGTGTATGTGACCAATAACATCTGCTAAACGTGTGTATGTGACCAATAACATCTGCTAACCATGTGTATGTGACCAATAACATCTGCTAAACGTGTGTATGTGACCAATAACATCTGCTAACCATGTGTATGTGACCAATAACATCTGCTAAACGTGTGTATGTGACCAATAACATCTGCTAACCATGTGACCAATAACATCTGCTAACCATGTGTATGTGACCAATAACATCTGCTAAACGTGTGTATGTGACCAATAACATCTGCTAACCATGTGTATGTGACCAATAACATCTGCTAACCATGTGTATGTGACCAATAACATCTGCTAAACGTGTGTATGTGACCAATAACATCTGCTAACCATGTGTATGTGACCAATAACATCTGCTAAACGTGTGTATGTGACCAATAACATCTGCTAACCATGTGTATGTGACCAATACAATTTGATTTGATTTGTTTGAGTTGCTTTGTGTATCAGGCTTGAAAATCCATTCAGGTAATTTTGGCACAGTGACTCACTACCCAAACCAGACGCGAATGGTTTTAAAATGGCCAAAGAGACGTCATGTGACCTCCTACCGGAGGAACTGTGAATCAGACAGGGGGATATATTTACATTAATGGATAGGTAGACACTCCTCATACTTATTTCATTCCTGTGAGATGAAAAATGCACGTTACACATTCCCAGCATTTTTACAATGTCTGTGAACCTACGGAAATTTCCGCATGTTTAGAACGACACCATTGGTTAAACAAAGTATTTTTCTTCTTCTTCTTCATTTAAAGAAATGTAGTTATGTTGGAAGAATAATTGGTGAGGTATTTTATTTCAAACATAGACTTTAAAAAAAAAAAGAACAGCTGTATCTTGGACTCTTCTAGAAGGTCACAATATTTCTGAATCACCTTTTATCAGAATCCCACAGTTCTTACCTCTCTGACAGTACTAAGAATGTGTTTTGTAGGACGAACTGTACTTTATGGAGGGTAGTATACAATATTATACACCATTTAGAAAATGCCACCAGATGGATTCTGAGTTTAAGAGGTTAAACAAAGTCTTGTATCTCCTCTCCCCTGTTTGGGTTTTTACTCCCTAACCTGAGTCAATGGGACTTTTCTTTTCCTCGAAGTGGGCGTCCATGGTGGGTGTTTAAAGGCCCTACTCCAGGTTGCAAGGTCAGCACCCAGTCAGTAGGTACCCCAATGGAAGCCTTTCAGAACCCATTTTAAAACCCCACTGTTTAGGTTTGGTTATCAGTGACTCATTTGTTAGTAACATGGAGCTGGAGAAATGTACCTACTCTCAGATGAATAGACAGAGCTATGGATGTAAGGACTGACCATCCATGATATCAACATTATAGTTATAACCATGTTATGAGGTTATACAGGACTGACCATCCATGATATCAACATTATAGTTATAACCATGTTATGAGGCTATACAGGACTAACCATCCATGACATCAACATTATAGTTATAACCATGTTATGAGGCTATACAGGACTGACCATCCATGATATCAACATTATAGTTATAACCATGTTATGAGGTTATACAGGACTGACCATCCATGATATCAACATTATAGTTATAACCATGTTATGAGGCTATACGGGACTGACCATCCATGACATCAACATTATAGTTATAACCATGTTATGAGGCTATACGGGACTGACCATCCATGATATCAACATTATAGTTATAACCATGTTATGAGGCTATACAGGACTGACCATCAATGATATCAACATTATAGTTATAACCATGTTATGAGGCTATACAGGACTGACCATCCATGATATCAACATTATAGTTATAACCATGTTATGAGGCTATACAGGACTGACCATCCATGATATCAACATTATAGTTATAACCATGTTATGAGGCTATACAGGACTGACCATCCATGATATCAACATTATAGTTATAACCATGTTATGAGGCTATACAGGACTGACCATCCATGACATCAACATTATAGTTATAACCATGTTATGAGGTTATACAGGACTGACCATCCATGATAACATTGTAGTTATAACCATGTTATGAGGTTATACAGGACTGACCATCCATGACATCAACATTCTAGTTATAACCATGTTATGAGGCTATACGGGACTGACCATCCATGATATCAACATTGTAGTTATAACCATGTTATGAGGCTATACAGGACTGACCATCCATGATATCAACATTATAGTTATAACCATGTTATGAGGCTATACAGGACTGACCATCCATGATATCAACATTATAGTTATAACCATGTTATGAGGCTATACAGGACTGACCATCAACATTATAGTTATAACCATGTTATGAGGCTATACAGGACTGACCATCCATGACATCAACATTATAGTTATAACCATGTTATGAGGCTATACAGGACTGACCATCCATGATATCAACATTATAGTTATGACCATGTTATGAGGCTATACAGGACTGACCATCCATGATATCAACATTGTAGTTATAACCATGTTATGAGGCTATACAGGACTGACCATCCATGATATCAACATTATAGTTATAACCATGTTATGAGGTTATACAGGACTGACCATCCATGATATCAACATTGTAGTTATAACCATGTTATGAGGCTATACAGGACTGACCATCAACATTGTAGTTATAACCATGTTATGAGGTTATACAGTGTATGTTTACATTTACATTGTTGACAAACATTGGAGGAGTGTGACTAAGATCATGAGGCATTCATAAGTTATATTCTTCAACAATCATTCATTAAAAAAAAATAATCGACGTAGCAACTACAGTTTGCTGTCACATTTTCTAGATTTAGGGTTGCAAAATTCTAGAAATGGAACCAAAAATCCCAGGATTTCCAGAAATCACTTTGGAGAATTCCTTGGAGCTTTCAGATTTTTGCAACCCTAGCTAGATTATCAACTGTTGTGAAAAAAAAAGGGCTTCATAATTTGATTGACTGATTAATCAGATTATTAATTGGCTGATTGATTGACAGATCCGTCTCACCTCTAGCAGTAGGTCTACGGTGGACGTCTGCTTGCTGGCTGGTGTCAGACACAGGTTGTCCATGATCAGCACCTTCATGAAGTCAAACACGTACTTCTTGGCCGGATGATTGGTCAGGTAGGTCTTACTGCCCACGTTGCAGTATTCTGATTGGCTACGGTTCATGCCCGTGTCGGCGGCGAAGGCCTTGAACTCCTCTGTGGGAGACCCCGCTTCATTATCCAGGTCACTCACCTGGAATGTAAGAGAAAAGGGGGAGGCAGGGAGATATGGAGGGAGGGAGATATGGAGGGAGGGAGAAAGATATGGAGGGAGGGAGGGAGATATGGAGGGAGGGAGAAAGATATGGAGGGAGGGAGGGAGATAGGGAGGGAGATATAGAGGGAGAAAGATATGGAGGGAGAAAGATATGGAGGGAGGGAGATATAGAGGGAGGGAGGGAAATATGGAGGAGAAAGATATAGAGGGATGGAGATATAGAGGGAGGGAGGGAGGGAGATATGGAGGGAGGGAGGGAGAAATGGAGGGAGAGAGGGAGGGAGGGAGATATAGAGGGAGGGAGATATAGAGGGAGGGAGATATGGAGGGAGGGAGGGAAATATGGAGGGAGGGAGATATGGAGGGAGAAAGATATAGAGGGAGGGAGGGAGATATGGAGGGAGGGAGGGAGATATGGAGGGAGAGAGGGAGGGAGGGAGATATGGAGGGAGGGAGATATAGAGGGAGGGAGGGAAATATGGAGGGAGGGAGGGAGATATGGAGGGAGAGAGGGAGGGAGGGAGATATAGAGGGAGGGAGATATAGAGGGAGGGAGATATAGAGGGAGGGAGATATGGAGGGATGGAGATATGGAGGGATGGAGATATGGAGGGAGGGAGGGAAATATGGAGGGAGGGAGGGAAATATGGAGGGAGGGAGGGAGGGAGATATGGAGGGAGGGAGATATAGAGGGAGGGAGGGAAATATGGAGGGAGGGAGGGAGATATGGAGGGAGAGAGGGAGGGAGGGAGATATAGAGGGAGGGAGATATGGAGGGAGGGAGATATAGAGGGAGGGAGGGAAATATGGAGGGAGGGAGGGAGATATGGAGGGAGAGAGGGAGGGAGGGAGATATAGAGGGAGGGAGATATGGAGGGAGGGAGGGAAATATGGAGGGAGGGAGGGAGGGAGGGAGGGAGAAAGATAGGGAGGGAGGGCCATTTAGACAGAGCTCAGAGAGCACAGATGCATGCATACTAACACACACACACACACACACACACACACACACACCACACACACACACACACACACACACACACACACACACACACACACACACAGTCACACACACGTCCTCACAAATACATGAACACACAGCTCAGTGTCTCACCATCTCTGAGTAGGGTCTGATGTTGAAGGGGAAGACTGAGGCAGCCAGGACACACAGGAACTCCGGGCTGTGCCACATGTGGGCCAGGTCCGGGACGTTGTGATACAGGTACCTGAACATACACATACATTCAATTATTCTTACAACTTATTGATATATTATTATTATTATTATTATTATTATTATTATAGTTGTATTGAATTCTATGTACCTGAAGAACTGCATCAGAGTTACCGGATACTCTCTCAGCCATGACCCCTCCTCTTCAGACTGCCAGGGCTAGAGGGACACAGACAAGCACAATGTCATCTGGTGGCAGAAGCGGGATTCCAGCAGCTATATAAAGTTAGCATCTGGTTGCAGAAGTGTGATTCCAGCAGCTATATAAAGTTAGCATCTGGTGGCAGGAGTGGGATTCCAGCAGCTATATAAAGTTAGCATCTGGTGGTAGAAGTGTGATTCCAGCAGCTATATAAAGTTAGCATCTGGTGGTAGAAGTGGGATTCCAGCAGCTATATAAAGTTAGCATCTGGTGGCAGAAGTGTGATTCCAGCAGCTATATAAAGTTAGCATCTGGTGGTAGAAGTGTGATTCCAGCAGCTATATAAAGTTAGCATCTGGTGGTAGAAGTGGGAGTCCAGCAGCTATATAAAGTTAGTATCTGGTGGCAGAAGTGTGATTCCAGCAGCTATATAAAGTTAGCATCTGAAGTGGATTTCCAGCAGCTATATAAAGTTAGTATCTGGTGGCAGAAGTGTGATTCCAGCAGCTATATAAAGTTAGCATCTGAAGTGGATTTCCAGCAGCTATATAAAGTTAGTATCTGGTGGCAGAAGTGTGATTCCAGCAGCTATATAAAGTTAGCATCTGAAGTGGATTTCCAGCAGCTATATAAAGTTAGTATCTGGTGGCAGAAGTGTGATTCCAGCAGCTATATAAAGTTAGCATCTGGTGGTAGAAGTGGATTTCCAGCAGCTATATAAAGTTAGTATCTGGTGGCAGAAGTGTGATTCCAGCAGCTATATAAAGTTAGCATCTGGTGGTAGAAGTGTGATTCCAGCAGCTATATAAAGTTAGCATCTGGTGGCAGAAGTGGGATTCCAGCAGCTATATAAAGTTAGCATCTGGTGGCAGACATGGTATCCAGTGGCTAGGCTACATGGAAAAGGACAAGGAGTTGTCCTCCTCTCTCCTCCCTCTACCACCCACCCCCTCACCAGGTTAAGCATGCTCCTCAGCATGCCCAGTAACAGGAAGCCAGCCTCGGTGCAGACGGTGTGGATAGATCCCACTACAGTGCTGTTGGAGGCAGGAACGCCGAAGATAAAGGTCCAGATGGAGTCCAGGTCAAACTAAGACACAGAAAACAGAGACTGGGATAACACTCATTCATACCATACACCAGTATTATACTGTACTAATATTATACTACTAATACTATAATATACTATATTATACTAATACGACAGGACCACATTTCTGTCAAAGGTATAATTATTGGAATAATTGTATGAAGAAACAAAAGAGGTCATTTGGAAATCCTAATTGGTCTACACTGATAAGTTCTGGCCTGGTTTAGATCTTATCTGTCGGAAAGATATCAGTTTGTCTCTGTGGATGGTTTGTCCTCTGACAAATCAACTGTACATTTCGGTGTTCCTCAAGGTTCCGTTTTAGGACCACTATTGTTTTCACGATACATTTTACCTCTTGGTGAAGTCATTCGGAAACATAATGTTAACCTTCACTGCTATGCGGACGACACACAGCTGTACATTTCGATGAAAATGGTGAAGCCCCAAAATTGCCCTCCCTGGAAACCTGTGTTTCAGACATAAGGAAGTGGATGGCGGCAAATTTTTACTTTTAAACTCGGACAAAACAGAGATGCTAGTTCTAGGTCCCATGAAAACAAAGAGATCTTCTGTTGGATCTGATAATTAATCTTGATGGTTGTCCAGTCGACTCAAATAAAACTGTGAAGGAGATAATCTGGACCCTGATCTCTCTTTTGACAAACATATCAAGAATATTTCAAGGACAGCTTTTTTCCATTTACGTAACATTGCAAAAATCAGAAACTTTCTGTCCAAAAATGATGCAGAAAAATCTATCCATGCTTTTGTTACTTCTAGGTTAGTCTACTGCAATGCTCTACTTTCCGGATACCCGGATAAAGCACTAAATAAACTTCAGTTAGTGCTAAATACGGCTGCTAGAATCTTGACTAAAACCAAAACATGTGATCATATTACTCCAGTGCTAGCCTCTCTACATTGGCTTCCTGTTAAGGCAAGGGCTGATTTGAAGGTTTTACTGCTAACCTACAAAGCATTACATGGGCTTGCTCCTATCTATGTTTCCGATTTGGTCCTGCCGTACATACCTACACGTACGCTACGGTCACAAGACGCAGGCCTCCTAATTGTCCATAGAATTTCTAAGCAAACAGCTGGAGGCAGGGCTTTCTCCTATAGAGCTCCATTTTTATGGAATGGTCTGCCTACCCATGTGAGAGACGCAGACTCGCTCTCAACCTTTAAGTCTTAATTGATGACTCATCTCTTCAGTAGGTCCTATGATTGAGTGTAGTCTGGCCCAGGGGTGTGAAGGTGAATGGAAAGGCACTGGAGCAACGAACCGCCCTTGCTGTCTCTGCCTGGCCGGTTCCCCTCTCTCCACTGTGATTCTCTGCCTCTAAACCCTATTACAGGGGCTGAGTCACTGGCTTACTGGTGTTCTTCCATGCCGTCCTTAGGAGGGGTGCGTCACTTGAGTGGGTTGAGTCACTGACGTGATCTTCCTGCCCGGGTTGGGGCCGTGGGGGAGGTCTTCGTGGGCTATACTCAGCCTTGTCTCGGGATGGTAAGTTGGTGGTTGAAGATATCCCTCTAGTGGTGTGGGGGCTGTGCCTTGGCAAAGTGGGTGGGGTTATATCCTGCCCGTTTGGCCCTGTATCGTCGGGGGGGTAGGTATCGTCGGACAGGGCCACAGTGTCTCCCGACCCCTCCTGTCTCAGCCTCCAGTAATTATGCTGCAATAGTTTGTGTCGGGGGGCTAGGGTCAGTCTGTTATATCTGGAGTATTTCTCATGGCAGCGTAGCCTAGGGGTTAGAGCGTTGGACTAGTAACCAAAAGGTTGGTTGCAAGTTCGAATCCCCGAGCTGACAAGGTACAAATCTGTCGTTCTGCCCCTGAACAAGGCAGTTAACCCACTGTTCCTAGGCCGTCATTGAAAATAATAATTTGTTCTTAACTGACTTGCCTGGTTAAATAAAGGTAAAAAAAATATATATATCTTATCTGGTGTCCTGTGTGAATTTAAGTATGCTCCCTCTCTCTACCACCCTCCCTCCTCTTGGAGGACCTGAGCCCAAGGACCATGCCTCAGGACTACCTGGCCTGATGACTCCTTGCTGTCCCCAGTCCACCTGGCCGTGCTGCTGCTTCAGTTTCAACTGCTCTGCCTGTGCTTATGGAACTCTGACGTGTTCACCGGACGTGCTACCTGTCCCAGACCTGCTGTTTTCAACTCTCTAGAGACAACAGGAACGGCAGAGATACACTGAATGATCGGCTATGAAAAGCCAACTGACATTTACTCCTGAGGTGCTGACCTGTTGTACCCTCGACAACCACTGCGATTATTATTATTTTTTTTATTTTTTATTTCACCTTTATTTAACCAGGTAGGCTAGTTGAGAACAAGTTCTCATTTACAACTGCGACCTGGCCAAGATAAAGCAAAGCAGTGTGACAGACACAACAACACAGAGTTACACATGGAATAAACAAACATACAGTCAAATAAAACAATAGAAAAAAAGAAAGTCTATATACAGTGTGTGCAAATGGCATGAGGAGGTAAGGCAATAAATAGGCCATAGTTACGAAGTAATTACAATTTAGCAGATTAACACTGGAGTGATAGATGAGCAGATGATGGTGAGCAGATGATGGTGTGTAAGTAGAGATACTGGTGTGCTAAAGAGCAGCAAAATAAATAAAACAATATGGGGATGAGGTAGATTGGGTGGGCTATTTACAGATAGACTATGTACAGCTGCAGTGATCGGTTAGCTGCTCAGATAGCTGATGTTTAAGGTTAGTGAGGGAAATGTAAGTCTCCAGCTTCAGCGATTTTTGCAATTCGTTCCAGTCACTGGCAGCAGAGAACTGGAAGGAAAGGCGGCCAAAGGAGGTGTTGGCTTTGGGGATGACCAGTGAGATATACCTGCTGGAGCGCGTGCTACGGGTGGGTGTTGTTATCGTGACCAGTGAGCTGAGATAAGGCGGAGCTTTACCTAGCATAGACTTATAGATGACCTGGAGCCAGT
The DNA here is from genome assembly GCF_965601325.2 of Salmo salar. Taxonomy (NCBI): domain Eukaryota; kingdom Metazoa; phylum Chordata; class Actinopteri; order Salmoniformes; family Salmonidae; genus Salmo; species Salmo salar. Next base: position 46,397,317 of record NC_138314.1, read on the forward strand.
GGGTCTGGTGACGAATATGTAGCGAGGGCCAGCCAACTAGAGCATACAGGTCGCAGTGGTGGGTGGTATAAGGCGCTTTGGTAACAAAACGGATGGCACTGTGATAGACTGCATCCAATTTGCTGAGTAGAGTATTGGAAGCTATTTTGAAGATGACATCGCCAAAGTCGGGAATTAGTAGGATAGTAAGTTTTAATAGGATAAGTTTGGCGGCGTGAGTGAAGGAGGCTTTGTTGCGAAATAGAAAGCCGATTCTAGATTTGATTTTGGATTGGAGATATTTGATGTGAGTCCGGAAGGAGTGTTTACAGTCTAGCCAGACACTTAGGTATTTGTAGTTGTCCACGTACTCTAGGTCAGAACTGTCCAGAGTAGTGATGCTCGTCGGGCTCTCGGGTGCGGGCAGTGAACGGTTCAAAGCATGCATTTGGTTTTGCTAGCGTTTAAGAGCAGTTGGAGGCCACAGAAGGAGTGTTGTATGGCATTGAAGCTCGATTGGAGGTTAGTTAACACAGTGTCCAAAGAAGGGCCAGATGTGTACAGAATGGTGTCGTCTGCGTAGAGGTGGATCAGGGAAGCACCCGCAGCAAGAGCGACATCGTTGATATATACAGAGAAAAGAGTCGGGCCGAGAATTGAACCCTGTGGTACCCCCATAGAGACGGCCAGAGGTCCAGAGAGGTCCTCCGATTTTACACACTGAACTCTGTCTGCGAAGTAGTTGGTGAACCAGGCGAGGTAGTCATTTGAGAAACCAAGGCTGTTGAGTCTGCCGATAAGAATACGTTGATTGACAGAGTCGAAAGCCTTGGCGAGGTCGATGAAGACGGCTGCACAGTACTGTCTTTTATCGATGGCGGTTATGATATCGTTTAGTACCTTGAGCGTGGCTGAGGTGCACAGCTCGGAAACCGGATTGCACAGCGGAGAAGGTACGGTGGGATTCAAAATGGTCAGTGTTCTGTTTATTAACTTGGCTTTCAAAAACTTTAGAAAGGCAGGGCAGGATGGATGTAGGTCTATAATAGTTTGGGTCTAGAGTGTCACCCCCTTTGAAGAGGGGGATGACCGCGGCAGCTTTCCAATCTTTAGGGATCTCGGACGAAGCGAAAGAGAGTTTGAACAGACTGGTAATAGGGGTTGCAACAATGGCGGCGGAGAATTTTAGAAAAAAAGGGTCCAGATTGTCTAGCCCAGCTGATTTGTACGGGTCCAGGTTTTGCAGCTCTTTCAGAACATCTGCGATCTGGATTTGGGTGAAGGAGAAGCTGGTGAGGCTTGGGCAAGTAGCTGCGAGGGGTGCGGAGCTGTTGGCCGGGCTTGGGGTAGCCAGGAGGAAAGCATTGCCAGCGGTAGAGAAATGCTTATTGAAATTTTCGATTATCATGGATTTATCGGTGGTGACCGTGTCGCCTAGCCTCAGTGCAGTGGGAAGCTGGGAGGAGGTGCTCTTGTTCTCTATGGACTTTACAGTGTCCCAAAACTTTTTGGAGTTAGAGCTACAGGATGCAAATTTCTGTTTGAAAAAGCTAGCCTTTGCTTTCCTGACTGACTGTGTGTATTGGTTCCTGACTTCCCTGAACAGTTGCATATCGCGGGGACTATTCGATGCTATTGCAGTCCCCACAGGATGTTTTTGTGCTGGTTGAGGGCAGTCAGGAGTGAACCAAGGGCTATATCTGTTCTTAGTTCTACATTTTTTGAAAGGGGCATGCTTATTTAAGATGGTGAGGAAATTACTTTTAAAGAACGACCAGACATCCTCGACTGACGGGATGAGGTCAATATCCTTCCAGGATACCCCGGCCAGGTCGATTAGAAAGGCCTGCTCGCAGAAGGGTTTTAGGGAGCGTTTGAAAGTGATGAGGGGTGGTCGTTTGACCGCGGACCCATAGCGGATGCAGGCAATGAGGCAGTGATCGCTGAGATCCTGATTGAAAACAGCAGAGGTGTATATGGAGGGCAAGTTGGTCAGCATAATATCTATGAGGGTGCCCGTGTTTATGGATTTAGGGTTGTACCTGGTGGGTTCCTTGATAATCTGTGTGAGATTGAGGGCATCTAGCTTAGATTGTAGGATGGCCGGGGTGTTAAGCATATCCCAGTTTAGGTCATCTAACAGAACGAACTCTGAAGATCGATGGGGGACAATCAATTCACATATGGTGTCCAGGGCACAGCTGGGAGCTGAGGGGTCTATAACAGGTCGGCAACAGTGAGAGACTTATTTCTGGAGAGATTCATTTTTAAAATTAGAAGCTTGAACTGTTTGGGCATAGACCTGGAAAGTATGACAGAGCTTGCAGGCTATCTCTGCAGTAGATTGCAACTCCTCCCCCTTTGGCAGTTCTATCTTGAAGGAAAATGTTGTAGTTGGGTATGGAAATTAGAGGTCAACCGATTAATCGGAATGGGCGATTAATTAGGGCCGATTTCAAGTTTTCTTAACAATCGGTATTTTTGGCCACCGATTTGCCGATATTATTTATTTATTTTTAAACCTTTATTTAACTAGGCAAGTCAGTTAAAGAACACATTCTTATTTTCAATGACGGCCTAGGAACGGTGGGTTAACTGCCTTGTTCAGGGGCAGAAGGACAGATTTTTACCTTGTCAGCTTGGGGATGCAACCTTACGTTAACTAGCCCAACGCTCTAACCACCTGCTTTACATTGCCAAGGTAAGTTGCTAGCTAGCATTAAACTTATCTTAGAAAAAAACAATCAACTAATCATAAACACTAGTTAACTATGGTTGATGATATTACTAGTTTATCTAGCCTGTCCTGCGTTGCATATAATCGATGCGATGCGCATTCGCGAAAAAGGACTGTCTTTGCTCCGACGTGTACCTAACCATAAACATCAATGCCTTTCTTAAAATCAATACACAAGTATATATTTTTAAACCTGCATATTTAGTTAATATTGCCTGCTAACATGAATTTCTTTTAACTAGGGAAAATGTGTCACTTCTCTTGCAAACAGAGTCAGGGTATATGCAGCAGTTTGGGCCGCCTGGCTTGTTGCGAACTGTGAAGAGTATTTCTTCCTAACAAAGAAAGCAGACTTCGCCAAACGGGGATGATTTAACAAAAGCGCATTTGCGGAAAAAAAGCACAATCGTTGCACGACTGTACCTAACCATAAACATCAACGCCTTTCTTAAAATCAATACACAAAAGTATATATTTTTAAACCTGCATATTTAGCTAAAAGAAATCCAGGTTAGCAGGCAATATTAACCAGGTGAAATTGTGTCAGTTCTCTTGCATTCGTTGCACGCAGAATCAGGGTATACAGAATCTGGCTCGTTGCTAACTAATTTGCCAGAATTTTACGGAACTATGAAATAACATTGTAGGTTGTGCGATGTAACAGGAATATTTAGACTTATGGATGCCACCCGTTAGATAAAATACGGAACGGTTCCGTATGTCACTGAAAGAATAAATGTTTTCGAGATGATAGTTTCCGGATTTGACCATATTAATGACCTAAGGTTTATTATATTATAGTAAAGTCTATGATTTGATATTTGATAGAGCAGTCTGACTGAGCGGTGGTAGGCAGCAGCAGGCTCGTAATAGTCAAAGGTATATGGTTTAGAGAGAAATAGTCGACGCGTCATAATTCCTGTAATAACTTGCGGCTGAACTTGAAAGGGGTTCCTTCGTTATTTTACCGTTCATGTCTTCCATAGAGAATGTCTTGATCTACTTCAAATAAGGTCTGTGTTTTGTGCTTAAACCGCCTCGGCGTTTTGATACCCGTGTAAATCTCACTAGGTAACGTTTGTCAACATATTTTCATAAATCCACTCTACACAATTTTTGTTTTTTTTCTTCGCTTATATTGATCAGAGTTATATCCTATGGCTGTGCCGTGGCGGAGATCTTTGTGGGCTATACTCGGCCTTGTCCCGGGATGGTATGTTGGTGGTTGGAGATATCCCTCCAGTGGTGTGGAGGCTGTGCTTTGGCAAAGTGGGTGGGGTTATATCCTACCTGTTTGGCCCTGTCCGGGGGTTTCATCGGATGGGGCCACAGTGTCTCCTGACCCCTCCTGTCTCAGCCTCCAGTATTTATGCTGCAGTAGTTTATGTTTTCTGGGGGCTAGGGTCAGTCTGGAGTATTTCTCTTGTCTTTTCCGGTGTCCTGTGTGAATTTAAGTATGCTCTCTCTAATTCTTTCTTTCTTTCTTTCTTTCTTTTCTTTCTTGGAGGACCTGAGCCCTAGGACCATGCCTCAGGACTACCTGGCTTGATGACTCCTTGCTGTCCCCAGTTCACCTGGCCGTGCTGCTGCTCCAGTTCCAACTGTTCTGCCTGCAGCTATGGAACCCTGACCTGTTCACCGGACATGCTACCTGTCCCAGACCTGCTGTCCCAGACCTGCTGGAACCCTGACCTATTCACCGGACGTGCTACCTGTCCCAGACCTGCTGTTTTCAACTCTCTAGAGACAGCAGGAGCAGTAGAGATACTCTCAAAGATCGGCTATGAAAAAGCCAACTGACACTTACTCTTGTGTTACTGACTTGTTGCACCCTCGACAACTACTATGATTATTATTATTATTTGACCATGCTGGCCATTTATGAACATTTGAACATCTAGGCCATGTGCTGTTATAATCTCCACCCGGGCACAGCCAGAAGAGGACTGGCCACCCCTCATAGCCTGGTTCCTCTCTAGGTTTCTTCCTAGGTTTTGGCCTTTCTAGGGAGTTTTTCCTAGCCACCGTGCTTCTACACTTGCATTGCTTGCTGTTTGGGGTTTTAGGCTGGGTTTCTGTACAGCACTTTGAGATATCAGCTGATGTAAGAAGGGCTATATAAATACATTTGATTTGATCTACACAGTTATAAAATTGGCAAGGTGGTGTAAGCCTAAACCAAACACAGACATTATTTTAAATTAATCTAAAAATATCCTATGGAATAAACGAAGGAACCGCTTTTCAGATTTTGCTAGATGGTGTCATGGGAATTATGACTCGCACTTTGGTAGTCAATTCTTACCATGCCCATTATTAAAATAGGATTTCCTGCATATAGAAATTACAGTTTTTGTTTTCAGCATTCATCACAGGTAACTTAAACTCTATTTTTATTATTCAAACAGTTGAGAGTATTTGTCTCCTAAGCAGACTCTTCAGTATCGTTGTCACTTCAGAGCTGTGTGTGTGTGTGTGTGTGTGTGTGTGTGTGTGTGTGTGTGTGTGTGTGTGTATATATACATACACATATATAAAAAAAAAAAAAACACACAATCGGCCGATTAATCGGTATAGGCTTTTTTCGGGCCTCCAATAATCGGCATCGGCGTTGAAAAATCATAATCGGTCGACCTCTAATAGAAATCTCAGAATTTTTGGTGGCCTTCCTAAGCCAGGATTCAGACACGGCAAGGACATCGGGGTAGGCGGAGTGTGCTAAAGCAGTGAGTAAAACAAACTTAGGGAGGAGGCCTGGGTTAGCCTCCACATCACCCGAGGAAGAGTAGGATAAGGGTACGGCTAAAGGCTATAAGAACCTGGGGAATGGGAGTGGTGCAGGGGGCTGCAGGGCCTGGGTTAACCTCTACATCACCAGAGGAACAGAGGAGGAGGAGTAGAGGGTACGGCTAAAGGCAAGAACTGGACGTCTAGTGCGTTGGGGACAGAGAATAAAAGGAGCAGATTTCTGGGCGTGGTAGAATAGATTCAGGGCATAATGTGCAGACAGGGTTATGGTGGGGTGCGGGTACAGTGGAGGTAAACCCAGGCACTGAGTGATGATAAGAGAGGTTGCATCTCTGGACGCACTAGTTAAAGTGGGTGAGGTCACCGCATGTATGGGAGATGGGACAAAGGAGGTATATAAGGCATGTACAGTGGGACTAGGGGCTCCACAGCGAACTAAAACAATGATAACTACCCTAAACAACAGTATACAAGGCATATTGACATTAGAGAGAGACATAAAGCGAGGCATAAAGCAATCACAGGTGTTGATTGGGAGAGCTGGCTTAGACAACAACGGGTAAGACAACAACAGCTAATCAGATAAGACAACAACAACAGGTAAAATGGTGATGAATGGGCAGAGAGGGTCAGTTAACTACACACAGGGCCTGAGTTCAGGGCTGGGGCCGACAAATAAACAAAATAAACTAAATGGAATACCGTGATTAATGAACAGTCCAGCAGGCATCAGCTATGTAGCCAAGTGATCATAGGGTTCAGTGTACAGCAATAGATGAAACAGGGAAGCCGCGGGGTAGTCGTTACTACGCTAGCACGCGGGAGACACAGCATTTTAAAGTTAGCAGTCCGGGGTAAGTAGAAGTGTCTGCTCCGTCATCCGGCAAAGGCCGGTTGAAGGCACAGCTGATTGAATTACGTCTGCGGACCAGTCGTGGTGGTACGGCGGGGCGCCGTGTCGACGAAGGGACCGGGCCAGATGGCGAAAGAGGTATTGTAGTTGTGGTAATTTCGTTTGCTAGCCGGGAGATGCGTCTGGCTCAGGGCTAGCTTCGGGGCTGGGTCACTCAGTGGCGGATAGCTAGCTGTGATGATCAATGGTCCAGGGTTTACGGCAGGAATCCGGCGTTGTAGTGGAGAAAAACAGTCCGAGGCTGGCAGGTATTATCCAGGCTAAAAAACAGCTGGTGCCTGAGCAGAGGGTAAAGGCCGCTAGCAGTGGCTAACAATGACTAAATAGCTAGTAACTTAGCTAATTAGCTGGCTAGCTTCTGATGAAAGTTTTGGCTATAGGGTCTACAAAAATTATTGGGTCTAAAAAATTTGCGGATCCATGTCACATTGAGTGAGGTGGGTTACCAAAAGGTATATTTAATTTAAAAATAGAAAAAGAGACGAAAAAAAAAATGTATAAAATAAATACAAAAAGTAAACGAGAGGACAACAAACCACGTCTGCACTGCTACGCCATCTTGAATCACAAGATGCTGGTCATCTATGAACGTTTGAACATCTTGGCCATGTTCTATTATAATCTCCACCCGGCACAACCAGAAGAGGACTGGCCACCCCTCATAGCCTGGTTCCTCTCTAGGTTTCTTCCTAGGTTCTGGCCTTTCTAGGGAGTTTTTCCTAGCCACCGTGCTTCTACATCTGCATTGCTTGCTGTTTGGGGTTTTAGGCTTTGTGACATCAGCTGATGTAAAACGGGCCTCATCAATAAATTTGATTGATTGGTCATGGATTGTTAGTTTTGGTGGGTGCTGCGCACCACCTGGGAAAGGATCTAGCTAAGGGAAACACTGGCTGGATAGTATGATGGAAAATAGTTTTTTGGTAGAATGATAAAAAGATAGATGAGCATGATAAAAGGTTTTGTGTACTAACATGTACCTGGAGGCTGTCTGGCAGCTCTGTGACGGGTTGTTGCAGGAACAGGGTCATCAGCAGGAAGTAGAGCTCGGGGACGTTGGTATGTTTCGGCAGCAACGTCTGCAGAACAGGGAACCCTGGGAAATGGCAGGCGTCTCGGTTGATCTCCCGTAGGGTGGAGTGCCCGCCGGCACTACGGCCCACATTGAAGCCTGGTAGAGGAGGGAACAGAAGAGGTTGAGAAACTGCCTAGAGAATAAAAATGGCTCCACAAATACTAGACTAGTGTCACGACTTCCGCCCAAGTCGGTACCTCTCCTAGTTCGGGCGGCGTTCGGCGTCGCCGGT
>NC_138314.1:46410000-46425000 GCF_965601325.2 Salmo salar
CTGTTGTGGCTAGCTAGCTGACTGCTGTGGCTAGCTAGCTGACTGCTGTGGCTAGCTAGTTGACTGCTGTGACTAGCTAGTTGACTGCTGTGGCTAGCTAGTTGACTGTTGTGGCTAGCTAGCTGACTGCTGTGGCTAGCTAGTTGACTACCGTGGCTAGCTAGCTGACTGTTGTGGCTAGCTAGTTGACTACCGTGGCTAGCTAGCTGACTGTTGTGGCTAGCTAGTGGACTGCTGTGGCTAGCTAGTTGACTACCGTGGCTAGCTAGCTGACTGTTGTGGCTAGCTAGTTGACTGTTGTGGCTAGCTAGTTGACTGTTGTGGCTAGCTAGCTGACTGTTGTGGCTAGCTAGCTGACTGTTGTGGCTAGCTAGTTGACTGTTGTGGCTAGCTAGCTGACCGCTGGCCAGTTGATCCAACTGTTTTGAAAGTTGGATCAACGTGTCCTTTGAGGCTTTAAAGGTGTTCTGACACTATGATTTTTTACATTCAAAGCAACTGGGAAACATCCCTGGCAGCCATTGTTGTCACCTTAGCTTGCTACATAAGTTCTGAGCGCTAGGAAAAAGGAGCACCAATCACCACTACGTACACACCCGTCATTACTAGCGTAGCCATGTCAACAAGCGACTGTTGTCTGAACACAAACAAATCTGATTGGGTCACCTGTAACTTGTTGTTTGGACGGTCAGTATTCCAAAACTGATTTTGAAAAAAAACAACACTGACTTGAGCATTATGGCCATGCAGTGTAAACAAGACTTTATGCATCTCAACTGAGCTTCAGACTGCATGTGTGTGTGTGTCTGTGTGTGTGTGTGTGTGTGTGTGTGTGTGTGTGTGTGTGTGTGTGTGTGTGTGTGTTACCTCCATCGATCTTCTCCTCGTTGTTGATCTCCATCACTACAAACTTCTCACACACAGCAAAGGTTGGCAGAGTGGATGAGATGAACTGGCCAAACCTATGAAAGAGAAAATATGTGTCAATCAAAACCAAGTCAGATGTGTGAACCACAGTTCCTAACATACCGTAGGGGTTGGGGAAGGTGTGTGTGTGTGTGTGTGTGTGTGTGTGTGTGTGTGTTGTCCATACCGTAGCAGGTGGTAGGGGTTGGGGAAGGTGTGTGTGTGTGTGTGTGTGTGTGTGTGTGTGTGTGTGTGTGTTGTCCATACCGTAGCAGGTGGTAGGGGTTGGGGAAGGTGTGTGTGTGTGTGTGTGTGTGTGTGTGTGTGTGTGTGTGTGTGTTGTGTGTGTTGTCCATACCGTAGCAGGTGGTAGGGGTTGGGGAAGGTGTGTGTGTGTGTGTGTGTGTGTGTGTGTGTGTGTGTGTGTGTGTGTGTGTGTGTGTGTGTGTGTGTGTGTTGTCCATACCGTAGCAGGTGGTAGGGGTTGGGGAAGGTGTGTGTGTGTGTGTGTGTGTGTGTGCGTGTGTGTTGTCCATACCGTAGCAGGTGGTAGGGGTTGGGGAAGGTGTGTGTGTGTGTGTGTTGTGTGTGTGTGTGTGTGTGTGTGTGTGTGTGTGTGTGTGTGTGTGTGTGTGTGTGTGTGTGTTGTCCATACCGTAGCAGGTGGTAGGGGTTGGGGAAGGTGTGTGTGTGTGTGTGTGTGTGTGTGTGTGTCTCTGTGTGTGTGTGTGTGTGTGTGTGTGTGTGTGTTGTCCATACCGTAGCAGGTGGTAGGGGTTGGGGAAGGTGTGTGTGTGTGTGTGTGTGTGTGTGTGTGTGTGTGTGTGTGTGTGTGTCTCTGTGTGTGTGTGTGTGTGTGTGTGTGTGTGTTGTCCATACCGTAGCAGGTGGTAGGGGTTGGGGAATGTGTGTGTGTGTGTGTGTGTGTGTGTGTGTGTGTGTGTGTGTGTGTGTGTGTGTGTGTGTGTGTGTTGTCCATACCGTAGCAGGTGGTAGGGGTTGGGGAAGCCCTGCAGAAGTAAACTCAGTACGTGACTGATAGCTGAGATGGTGGGCTGAGACAGAGACGTGTTTCTCAGAGTCAGCAGTAGCTTGGGAATCAGCTGGAACTCGCGTAACAACTTAGCGTTGTTCGTTGCCTCACTGTAGAGAAGGACAGGAGTTTGTAGATATCAACCCTAAACATACCAAATCAAATCCAACTTTATTTGTCACATGTGCCGAATACAACAAGTGTTGTACCTTACCGTGAAATGCTTACTTTACAAGCCCTTAACCAACAGTGCAGTTCAAGAAGAGTTAAGAAAATATTTACTAAATAAACTGAAGTAAAAAATATTAAAAAGGAACACAATAAAATAACAATAGCGAGTCTATATACAGGGGGTACCGGTACAGAGTCAATGTGGAGGTTATATACAGGGGGTACCGGTACAGAGTCAATGTGGAGGCTATATACAGGGGGTACCGGTACAGAGTCAATGTGGAGGCTATATACAGGGGGTACCGGTACAGAGTCAATGTGGAGGTTATATACAGGGGGTACCGGTACAGAGTCAATGTGGAGGTTATATACAGGGGGGTACCGGTACAGAGTCAATGTGGAGGTTATATACAGGGGGTACCGGTACAGAGTCAATGTGGAGGCTATATACAGGGTGTTACGGTACAGAGTCAATGTGGAGGCTATATACAGGGGGTACTGGTACAGAGTCAATGTGGAGGTTATATACAGGGGGTACTGGTACAGAGTCAATGTGGAGGTTATATACAGGGGGAAACAGGTACAGAGTCAATGTGGAGGTTATATACAGGGGGTACTGGTACAGAGTCAATGTGGAGGTTATATACAGGGGGTACCGGTACAGAGTCAATGTGGAGGCTATATACAGGGGGTACCAGTACAGAGTCAATGTGGAGGCTATATACAGGGGGTACCGGTACAGAGTCAATGTGGAGGCTATATACAGGGGGTACCGGTACAGAGTCAATGTGGAGGCTATATACAGGGGGTACCGGTACAGAGTCAATGTGGAGGCTATATACAGGGGGTACCGGTACAGAGTCAATGTGGAGGCTATATACAGGGGGTACCGGTACAGAGTCAATGTGGAGGCTATATACAGGGGGTACTGGTACAGAGTCAATGTGGAGGCTATATACAGGGTGTTACGGTACAGAGTCAATGTGGAGGCTATATACAGGGGGTACTGGTACAGAGTCAATGTGGAGGCTATATACAGGGTGTTACGGTACAGAGTTAATGTGGAGGCTATATACAGGGTATTACGGTACAGAGTCAATGTGGAGGCTATATACAGGGGATACCGGTACAGAGTCAATGTGGAGGCTATATACAGGGGGTACCGGTACAGAGTCAATGTGGAGGCTATATACAGGGGGTACCGGTACTGAGTCAATGTGGAGGCTATATACAGGGGGTACCGGTACAGAGTCAATGTGGAGGCTATATACAGGGGGTACCGGTACTGAGTCAATGTGGAGGCTATATACAGGGGGTACCGGTACAGAGTCAATGTGGAGGCTATATACAGGGGGTACCGGTACTGAGTCAATGTGGAGGCTATATACAGGGGGTACCGGTACAGAGTCAATGTGGAGGCTATATACAGGGTGTTACGGTACAGAGTCAATGTGGAGGCTATATACAGGGTGTTACGGTACAGAGTCAATGTGGAGGTTATATACAGGGGGTACCGGTACAGAGTCAATGTGGAGGCTATATACAGGGGGTACCGGTACAGAGTCAATGTGGAGGCTATATACAGGGGGTACCGGTACAGAGTCAATGTGGAGGGTATATACAGGGGGTACCGGTACAGAGTCAATGTGGAGGCTATATACAGGGGGGTACCGGTACAGAGTCAATGTGGAGGCTATATACAGGGGGTACCGGTACAGAGTCAATGTGGAGGCTATATACAGGGGGGTACCGGTACAGAGTCAATGTGGAGGCTATATACAGGGGGTACCGGTACAGAGTCAATGTGCGGGGGTACAGGTTAGATGTAATTTATTCATGTAGGTAGGGTTGAATATGCATAGATAATAAACAGCAAATAACAGCAGTGTAAAAAAAAAATGGGGGGGGGGGGCAACGTAAATAGTCCGGTGGCCATTTGATGAATTGTTCAGCAGTCTTATGTTTGTGGGGGTAGAAGCTGTTAAGGAGCCTTTTGGTCCTAGACTTGGCGCTCCGGTACCGCTTGCCGTGCGGTAGCAGAGAGAACAGTCTATGACTAGGGTGACTGGAGAGTCTCTGACAATTTTTAGGGCCTTTCCTCTGACACCGCCTGGTATAGAGGTCCTGGTGTGTTTGGACCATGATAGATCATCGGTGATATGGACACCAAGGAACTTGATACCTCACAGATGCAGAGATCCCTGTGGCTTTGTTTTTTCATAAAGCCCCCCCCCCCCCGGGGATACGTTTTTAAGCTTATAGTGTCACTATTATATCAACAAATATGACAACATTTTACAATTTAGCAAGTCTTTCTAAGGAGATTACGGACACATCCACACACCGCTATTGTTTCTAACTGCAGGAGTTCAGTTCACTAATCTGTATTTAGTGGGAGAAAAGGGAATTATTTATGATTATAGTGTGATTATTATAGTGTGGACTCAGTGAGGAGCTTTATAAAATGTTATAGCAGGAGTTGATCATCCCTCACCTGGACTCAGTGAGGAGCTCTATAAAGTGTTATAGCAGGAGTTGATCATCCCTCACCTGGACTCAGTGAGGAGCTCTATAAAGTGTTATAGCAGGAGTTGATCATCCCTCACCTGGACTCAGTGAGGAGCTTTATAAAGTGTTATAGCAGGAGTTGATCATCCCTCACCTGGAGTCAGTGAGGAGCTCTATAAAGTGTTATAGCAGGAGTTGATCATCCCTCACCTGGACTCAGTGAGGAGCTTTATAAAGTGTTATAGCAGGAGTTGATCATCCCTCACCTGGACTCAGTGAGGAGCTCTATAAAGTGTTATAGCAGGAGTTGATCATCCCTCACCTGGAGTCAGTGAGGAGCTCTATAAAGTGTTATAGCAGGAGTTGATCATCCCTCACCTGGACTCAGTCAGGAGCTTTATAAAGTGTTATAGCAGGAGTTGATCATCCCTCACCTGGACTCAGTGAGGAGCTTTATAAAGTGTTATAGCAGGAGTTGATCATCCCTCACCTGGAGTCAGTGAGGAGCTCTATAAAGTGTTATAGCAGGAGTTGATCATCCCTCACCTGGACTCAGTCAGGAGCTTTATAAAGTGTTATAGCAGGAGTTGATCATCCCTCACCTGGACTCAGTCAGGAGCTCTATAAAGTGTTCAAACAGGGACAGGTGCAGCTCGTAGGGCGCGTGGAGCCAAACCTGGAGGAGTCAGACAGAACATTTTAAAAACACAAATAAATTAACATACCACAACAACATTATTTTGGCTCCAGGGACCAACATGTTTGGCTCAAACTGGATCAGTTTCCCCAAGGCCCATTGTGTTTGGCTAGCACCATGGACCACCAACCACCATTTTGGCTCAAACTGGATCAGTTTCCCCGAGGCCCATTGTGTTTGGCTAGCACCATGGACCACCAACCACCATTTTGGCTCAAACTGGATCAGTTTCCCCGAGGCCCATTGTGTTTGGCTAGCACCATGGACCACCAACCACCATTTTGGCTCAAACTGGATCAGTTTCCCCGAGGCCCATTGTGTTTGGCTAGCACCATGGACCACCAACCACCATTTTGGCTCAAACTGGATCAGTTTCCCCGAGGCCCATTGTGTTTGGCTGGCACCATGGACCACCAACCACCATTTTGGCTCAAACTGTATCAGTTGCCCTTTGGCCGATTGGTCTAAGCCTAACCTCGAAGTCACAGAGCAGCTCCTGGAAGGCGGTGGTGTTGGGGATGATGGAGGTCTCATGGCTGCTGTCTACTGTTCCCACCAGGGAGAAGGTTAGATGCAGGATGTGGCTGTTCAGCAGGTGCCGCTTCTTCTTCAACAGCATGGCTAAGAGCTAGAGACAGAGGAACAAGACCCAGACATTACAGTTATTCTAATGTTATATTACTGTTATATTAATGTTATATTACTGTTATATTAATGTTATATTACTGTTATATTAATGTTAAATTACTGTTACTCTAATGTTATATTACTGTTATATTAATGTTATATTACTGTTATATTAATGTTATATTACTGTTATATTAATGTTAAATTACTGTTACTCTAATGTTATATTACTGTTACTCTAATGTTATATTACTGTTATTCTAATGTTATATTGCTGTTACTCTAATATGTTATAGTAATGTTATATTACTGTTATATTACTGTTATTCTAATGTTATATTACTGTTATTCTAATGTTCTATTACTGTTAATCTAATGTTATATTACTGTTATTCTAATGTTATATTACTGTTATATTACTGTTATTATAATGTTATATTACTGTTATTATAATGTTATATTACTGTTATTATAATGTTATATTACTGTTATTCAATTGTTATATTAATGTTATATTACTGTAATTCTAATGATATATATTACTGTAATTTTTGTTATATTACTGTAATTCTAATGTTATATTATTGTTATTCTAAAGTTCTATTACTGTTATTCTAAAGTTCTATTACTGTTATATTAATGTTATTCTAATGTTATATTACTGTCATTCAAATGTTATATTAATGTTATATTAATGTTATTCAAATGTTATATTACTGTTATTCTAATGTTATATTACTGTTATTCTAATGTTATTCTAATGTTATATTACTGTTATATTAATGTTATTCTGTTATATTACTGTTATTCTAATGTTATTCTAATGTTATATTACTGTTATATTACTGTTATTCTAATGTTATACTACTGTTATTCTAATGTTATATTACTGTTATTCTAATGTTATATTACTGTTACTCTAATATGTTATACTAATGTTATATTACTGTTATTCTAATGTTATATTACCTGTTATATTAATGTTATATTACTGTTATATTAATGTTATTCTAATGTTATTCTAATGTTATATTACTGTTATTCTAATGTTATATTACTGTTATATTAATGTTATTCTAATGTTATTCTAATGTTATATTACTGTTATATTACTGTTATTCTAATGTTATATTACTGTTATTCTAATGTATATTACTGTTATTCTAATGTTATATTACTGTTATTCTAATGTTCTATTACTGTTAATCTAATGTTATATTACTGTTACTCTAATGTTATATTGCTGTTACTCTAATGTTATATTACTGTTATTCTAATGTTATATTACTGTTATATTAATGTTATTCTAATGTTATTCTAATGTTATATTACTGTTATTCTAATGTTATATTACTGTTATTCTAATGTCATATTACTGTTATTCTAATGTTATATTACTGTTATTCTAATGTTCTATTACTGTTAATCTAATGTTATATTACTGTTACTCTAATGTTATATTGCTGTTACTCTAATGTTATATTGCTGTTACTCTAATGTTATATTACTGTTATTCTAATGTTATATTAATGTTATATTAATGTTATTCTAATGGTATATTAATGTTATATTACTGTTATTCTAATGTTATATTACTGTTATTCTAATGTTATATTAATGTTATTCTAATGTTATATTACTGTTATTCTAATGCTATATTACTGTTATTCTAATGTTATATTAATGTTATATTACTGTTATTCTAAAGTTATATTACTGTTATTATAATGTTATATTACTGTTATTCAATTGTTATATTAATGTTATATTACTGTAATTCTAATGATATATATTACTGTAATTGTTGTTATATTACTGTAATTCTAATGTTATATTATTGTTATTCTAAAGTTCTATTACTGTTATTCTAAAGTTATATTATAGTTCATCTAATGTTATATTATAACTACAACAGAGAACACTTCTTCAATAGCATGGCCAGCAGCTACAAACACAACACATAGTACAGTTTACTGTTATACACCGTCCCTTACTCATCAACAAGTCTCAGATTCAGAATACTTGAACTTGTTGTGATTGCTCGTAAATGCAAACATTTGTTCTTAACCCCCAAATATTTTTATTGTTTCACTATTGTTGCAATCCACCTGGCATACAAAAAAAGGTAGAGTGCATTGTG
Source organism: Salmo salar (assembly GCF_965601325.2). Lineage (NCBI taxonomy): Eukaryota > Metazoa > Chordata > Actinopteri > Salmoniformes > Salmonidae > Salmo > Salmo salar. Next base: position 46,418,083 of record NC_138314.1, read on the forward strand.
GGTAGTGAAGTCGTACCTGGTAGCCTTTGATGCGTTCCATTTCCTTACTGGCCAGCGGGTTGCTCTTGACGACACACACCAGCGCCTTGACGGCCGCGTAGAGACCCTCAACATCCTGTGCCATGGCAACCAGGCCCAAGATGGCCGCCGCCCCACCCACATACTGCAGATTGGTTGCCACGGGCTTCGGGACGAACGCACGCACACCTAGAAGAGAGAGTGGGGGGGTTACTTTAATCTCCTCTACTGTGGAACGTTTTGATACGCCCAGTCTCCGTGGATACGCCAGTCTCTGTGGAACGTTTTGATACACCCAGTCTCCGTGGAACGTTCTCTGTGGAACGTTTTGATACGCCCAGTCTCTGTGGAACGTTTTGATAACGCCCAGTCTCTGTGGAACGTTCTCTGTGGAACGTTTTGATAACGCCCAGTCTCTGTGGAACGTTCTCTGTGGAACGTTTTGATAACGCCCAGTCTCTGTGGAACGTTCTCTGTGGAACGTTTTGATAACGCCCCGTCTCTGTGGAACGTTTTGATAACGCCCAGTCTCTGTGGAACGTTTTGATAACGCCCAGTCTCTGTGGAACGTTCTCTGTGGAACGTTTTGATAACGCCCAGTCTCTGTGGAACGTTTTCATAACGCCCAGTCTCTGTGGAACGTTCTCTGTGGAACGTTTTGATAACGCCCCGTCTCTGTGGAACGTTCTCTGTGGAACGTTTTGATAATGCCCAGTCTCTGTGGAACGTTTTGATAACGCCCCAGTCTCTGTGGAACGTTCTCTGTGGAACGTTTTGATAACGCCCAGTCTCTGTGGAACGTTTTGATAACGCCCAGTCTCTGTGGAACGTTTTCATAACGCCCAGTCTCTGTGGAACGTTCTCTGTGGAACGTTTTGATAACGCCCAGTCTCTGTGGAACGTTTTGATAACGCCCCGTCTCTTTGCTGCAACCGAGTTCCCCTTCAAGAACAATACAGATATATACAAATCAAATCAAATCGTATTGGTCACATACAGATGGTTAGCAGATGTTAATGCGAGTGTAGCGAAATGCTTGTGCTTCTAGTTCCGACAGTGAAGAAATATCTAACAAGTAATCTAACAATTCCCCCAACAACTACCTAATACACACACATCTAAAGGGGTGAATGAGAATATGTACATATAAATATATGGATGAGCGATGGCTGAGCAGCATAGGCAAGATGCAGTAGATGATATAAAATACAGTATATACATATGAGATGAGTGATATGTAAACATTAAAGTGACCAGTGTTCCATTTATTAAAACCTGTTGGGGCTCGGGGGCAGTATTGAGACATTTTGAAAAAAATATGTGCCCATTTTTAACTGCCTCCTACACCAACTCAGAAGCTAGGATATGCATATTATTAACACATTCGGATAGAAAACACTCTGAATTTTCTAAAACAGTTTGAATGGTGTCTGTAAGTATAACAAAACTCATATTGCAGGCAAAAACCTGTGAAAAATAGATCAAAAAAAATGTGAATTTTGTGACTGTACTATTTAGTGTCATTGTTTTATAGATACCATAGTGAGAAAGGATTCATTTCGCAACACCTACGGCTTCCACTAGATGTCAACGATCTTTATAAAGTTGTTTGAAGCGTCTATGATAAACAGAGAGCAAATTAGAATGCAGGGAAGTTGACATGTCATCACTTCATTTTTTTGCGCCTGCGCATAAATCTGAGAAACGTGAGTTTGTCATCATTTTTTATCTAGACATAGGATAGGTTGTGTGAAAATATTACTGATGTTTAACGTTAAAAATGGACCAAAAGATTAATGCTAAACAACATTTGACATGTTTGAACGAACATAAATAGATAATTTACTAGGTTTTTTTAGCTTTTCGGCGTGATTTTACCAGCACCCACACCACGTTTTGTGGGAGCATAATGAACGCTAAGTACTTGGTGTTATTTGGACATAAATTATGAACTTTGTCAAAAGAAACCACATTTGTTCCGGACCTGGGATGCCTTCCGGACCTGGGATGCCTCCCTTCTGATGGAGATAATCAAAGGTAAGGGGGTATTTACAATGTTATTATCGATTTTAGATGATGCTAACTGTATAGCATAGCCTGTTGTTCTTAGCATAGCACCCCGTTTATTGCAAAATGTGATTTCCCAGTAAAGTTATTTTGAGATCTGGCCATTCGGTAGCAATTACGAGATGATAATATATTATTCTTTGAATGACAATATTATAATTTACCAATGTTTTCGAATAGTAATTTTGTTATGTTCACCGGAAGCATTTCAGAGAAGAAAAAAATCTGAATTTCACGCTACTGTAAAATGCTGTTTTTGGATATAAATATGAACTTGATGGAACAAAAAATGCATGTATTGTATAACATAATGTCCTAGGAGTGTCATCTGATGGAGATTGACAAAAGTTAGTGCATAATTCAAGCTGGTTTCTGCTTTTGGTGACGCCTGACCTTGAATTGAAAATGGATGTTTGTACTTTTGTGGCTATGTACTGTCCTAACATAATCTAACTTTATGCTTTTGTCGTAAAGCCTCTTTGAAAATCGAACAATGTGGTTAGATTAAGGAGATGTTTATCATTTAAATTGTGTAAAATAGTTGATTGTTTGAGAAATTGAAATTATTAGATTTTTGATGTTTTGAATTTCCAGCCTTGTTAGCAATCCCGGCTCGGGGTTCATTGCTAACTTGTAGCCCCAACAGGTTTTAAAGTGGCCAATGATTTCAAGTCTGTATGTTGGCAGCAGCCTCTCTGTGTTAGTGATGGCTGTTTAACAGTCTGATGGCCTTGAGATAGAAGCTGTTTTTCAGTCTCTCAGTCCCAGACATAAATCTGTAAGACTGCTGTTCAATGGTCAATTCAAATAACACTACCCCAGTTGATTGTTGAAGACTGTGAACCTGTATTTAACCTTAACACAATACAGTGCCCTGTGCAAGACTCCCTGCCTTTTCACTGTACATGATGCCTTGTCAGTCTCCTACACCTGCTCACACAGACATAAGCACCTAATCCAAGCAATCACCTACCCAGGTAACCAATGACAGCTGCTCCAATGGTGCGAGCCGGACCGTTGAGGTGACTGGCGGCGTTGTGGATCAGCTTGACCGGAGTGGCATTCTCATGGGATGACACAGCCAACTGAGGAGAGAGGAGGGGAGAGGAGGGGAGGGGAGAGGAGGGGGAGAGGAGACGGAAGGAGGGGAGGGAGGGGAGACGGAAGGAGGGGGAGAGGGGGAGAGGAGAGGGGGAGAGGAAGGAGAGGAGAGGGAAGGAGAGGAGAGGAGAGGAGAGGGAAGGAGAGGAGAGGAGAGGAGAGGAGAGGAGAGGGAAGGAGGGGAAAGAGAGGAGAGGGAAGGACAGGAGAGGGAAGGAGGGGAAGGACAGGAGAGGGAAGGATGGGAAAGAGAGGAGAGAGAAGGAGGGGAAGGAGAGGAGAGGGAAGGAGGGGAAAGAGAGGAGAGGGAAGGAGAGGGAAGGAGGGGAAGGAGAGGAGAGGGAAGGAGGGGAAGGAGAGGAGAGGGGAGGAGAGGGAAGGATGGGAAAGAGAGGAGAGAGAAGGAGGGGAAGGAGAGGAGAGGGAAGGAGGGGAAAGAGAGGAGAGGGAAGGAGAGGGAAGGAGGGGAAGGAGAGGAGAGGGAAGGAGGGGAAGGAGAGGAGAGGGGAGGAGAGGGAAGGATGGGAAAGAGAGGAGAGAGAAGGAGGGGAAGGAGAGGAGAGAGAAGGAGAGGAGAGGGAAGGAGGGGAAAGAGAGGAGAGGGAAGGAGGGGAAGGAGAGGAGAGGGAAGGAGGGGAAGGAGAGTAGCGGGAAGGAGGAGAGGGAAGGAGAGGAAGGAGAGGAGAGGGAAGGAGAGGAGAGGGAAGGAGGGGAAGGAGAGGAGAGGGAAGGAGAGGAGAGGGAAGGAGGGGAAGGAGAGGAGAGGGGAAGGAGAGGAGAGGGAAGGAGGGGAAGGAGGAGAGGGAAGAGGGAGGAGGAGAAAGGGAAAGAGGGGATGAAAGGAGAGGACGGGAGGGAGGAGAGTGAAGAAGGGGAGAGGGAGGAGAGTGCAGAGGGAAGGAGGGGAGATGGAATGAGGGGAGGGGAGAAGGAGAGGAGAGGGAACGAGGGGAGGAGAGAAGAACTGGTCAGAATCATTGTACAAATCTAGTGTAGCAGGACTGCTGAAGTACTGCCTCGACACTCTCCTATTCTCCACATAGATGACCTATAGTACGCTCATCAGACAGTGAAGCAGGCTATGGGGTTCACCTGAAACCACTTCACAGGTCAGGTGGAGATAACATTGTGTTCCAGGTTGGGTGGAGAGATAACATTGTGTTCCAGGTTGGGTGGAGAGATAACATTGTGTTCACAGGTCAGGTGGAGATAACATTGTGTTCCAGGTTGGGTGGAGAGATAACATTGTGTTCCAGGTTGGGTGGAGAGATAACATTGTGTTCCAGGTGTGGTGGGGAGATAACATTGTGTTCCAGGTGGGGTGGAGAGATAACATTGTGTTCCAGGTGGGGTGGAGAGATAACATTGTGTTCCAGGTAAGGTGGAGAGATAACATTGTGTTCCAGGTGTGGTGGGGAGATAACATTGTGTTCCAGGTGGGGTGGAGAGATAACATTGTGTTCCAGGTTGGGTGGAGAGATAACATTGTGTTCCAGGTAAGGTGGAGAGATAACATTGTGTTCCAGGTTGGGTGGAGAGATAACATTGTGTTCCAGGTAAGGTGGAGAGATAACATTGTGTTCCAGGTAAGGTGGAGAGATAACATTGTGTTCCAGGTAAGGTGGAGAGATAACATTGTGTTCCAGGTAAGGTGGAGAGATAACATTGTGTTCCAGGTGTGGTGGGGAGATAACATTGTGTTCCAGGTGGGGGGGAGAGATAACATTGTGTTCCAGGTAGGGTGGAGAGATAATGTATTCCAGCTATAGTAGTTTCCCACGGCCAGTGTCTATTGGCATAATATGTTTGTGCACATTGATTGATTCATTCATTGATTGATAACTCAATGTTTATTGTCCTTCAAGAGGAAATGAAAACAGGAAACAAACTTTGTCACATGTCCCAAATTCAACAGGTGTAGACCTTACAGTGAAATGCTTACTTACAAGCCCTTAACTTCTTTGGGATAGGGTGCAGTATTTTCACGGCCGGATAAAAAAACGTACCTGATTTAATCTGGTTATTACACCTGCCCAGAAACTATAATATGCATATAATTGTTTGATTTGGATAGAAAACACCCTAAAGTTTCTAAAACTGTTTGAATGGTGTCTGTGAGTATAACATAACTCATATGGCAGGCCAAAACCTGAGAAGATTCCATACAGGAAGTGCCCTGTCTGACAATTTGTTGTCCTTCTGTTGCATCTCTATCGAAAATACAGCATCTGTGCTGTAACGTGACATTTTCGAAGGCTTCCATTGGCTCTCTAAAGCCGCCAGAAAGTGGAATGGGGTGTCTGCTGTCTCTGGGCAAAGAACAGCAGCAGGATTTGTAAGTGGTCAGCCTGGGGACAGTGAGACTGAGATGCACGTTCACGAGACTTCCCCATTTTTTTCTTTCAACATCGCCCGGTTGGAATATTATCGCTATTTTACGAGATAAATAGCATAAAAATTGATTTTAAACAGCGTTTGACATGCTTCTAAGTACGGTAGGTGCTTGTTAAATAAAAGTTTTTGGTGGGTATGCTAGTTCTGAACATCACATGCTAATGTAAAAAGCTGGTTTTTGATATAAATATGAACTTGATTGAACAAAACATGCATGTATTGTATAACATAATGTCCTAGGTGTGTCATCTGATGAAGATCATCAAAGGTTAGTGCTGCATTTAGCTGTCTTCTGGGTTTATGTGACGTATATGCTAGCTTGAAAAATGGCTGTGTGATTATTTGTGTCTATGTACTCTCCTAACATAATCTAATGTTTTGCTTTCGCTGTAAAGCCTTTTTGAAATCGGACAATGTGGTTAGATTAACGAGAGTCTTATCTTTAAAATGGTGTAAAATAGTTGATTGTTTGAGAAAATTGAATTGTGGTATTTTAGTTGGTTTTGTATTTCGCGCCGTGCGATGCCATTGGCTGTTGGCTAGCGGAACGTCTGTCCTCAACAGGTTAACCAACAAAAACAGGCACGTCTGGGCGATGCTAACCTGTTTAGCGATGGCCTTGCTGTCCAGCTTGTTGTAGACCTTGCGTATCTTGGCCACGGTGAGGGCAGAGACAGAGAGGGCGTACAGGCTGAAGGATACCTTCTCCTCTGGGACCAGGGCTACTGGACATGGAAGCTCTCCAGTCTTAGAGTCTTTACCTGAAGGGGAGACAGAGAGATGGTCTGTGAAGTTACTAAGGAACCAATTGGTAACCAATGAGGAGGCGAGGAATTGTGTGTGTGTGTGTGTGTGTGTGTGTGTGTGTGTGTGTGTGTGTGTGTGTGTGTGTGTGTGTGTGCTCTCCTCTCTACTCACAGGGCAGGTATACAGCTTGGAAGCTGCCTGTGTAGTTTGGTCCCAGCTCGTAAACCATCGCCACGCTGGTTGCAGGAAGCCCCTCCTCCAGGAAGTGTGTGGGCCCCAGGCGCCACACCAGATTGGACAGCTGTCTTTGGGCAGGGGGAGTGCCTATGTAGCTGTACACGGTGCTGACCACTGGTGGGTTGGAGCTGCCAGTACCACCCGGAGAACTATGGATGTAGTGAAGCTGGAGAGGGGAGGAGAGGGGGGAGAGAGAGAGAGAGAAAGAAGAGGGGGGAGAGAGAGAGAGAGAGAGGAGGTGGGAGAGAGAGAGAGAGAGAGAGAGAGAGAGAGAGAGGAGGTGGGAGAGAGAGAGAGAGAGAGAGAGAGAGAGAGAGGAGGGGAGAGAGAGGAGGGGAGGAGAGAGAGAGAGAG
>NC_138314.1:46430000-46465000 GCF_965601325.2 Salmo salar
GGGTGGGGGAGAGGAGAAAAGGAGAGAGGGGGTGGGGGAGAGGAGAGAAGGAGAGAGGGGGTGGGGGAGAGGAGGAGAGAGACGGAGTGGAGAAGAGGAGAGATGGAGTGGGAAAGTGGAGAGACGGAGTGGGGGAGAGGAGAAAGGGAGTGGGGAGAGGGAGTGATGAAGAGGAGGGAAGAGAGATTAGAGAGAGAGGGAAGAGAGAAAGAAGAAAGAGAGAGAGAGAGAGAGAGAGAGGGGGCTGAGCTGTGTATACCCTCTGGATAACTGATTTTAGCGTCTGGGTTGGTACATGAATGATGAGGTCATACAATCTATTATTTACTATTCCTTTAGGTCCATAGAGGATATGAGCTGTACAGTATGTGACGGGGACAACAAGGGCCTGGATGGGCTGTAGGTTACCGGGCAGACTGGGAGGAACCAGACTGGTTAGATACATAAACTCGCCCTAAATGACGTCATACTACTGCTATTTGGGTCAGAGAGGACAGGATGCTGAGGTAGGAGAGAGGGTGGAGGAAAGGAGAGGAGGGAGGAGGAAAGGAGAGGAGGGAGGAGGAAAGGAGAGGAGGGAGGAGGACAGGAGAGGAGGGAGGAGAGAGGGTGGAGGAAAGGAGAGGAAGGAGGAGGAAAGGAGAGGAGGGAGGAGGAAAAGAGAGGAGGGAGGAGGACAGGATGCTGAGGTAGGAGAGAGGGTGGAGGAAAGGAGAGAGGGTGGAGGAAAGGAGAGAAGAAGAGAGGGTGGATTGGAGGTCTATAAATATATATACAAAAAATGCGCTTTCTTTCTAAAACAAGGACATTTCTAAGTGACCCCAAACTTTTGAACTGTAGTGCGCATATATATATATATATATATATATATATATATATATATATATATATATATATATATATATATATATATATATATATATATATATATATATATATATATATACTGCTCCAAAAAATAAAGGGAACACTTAAACAACACATCCTAGATATGAATGAAAGAAATAATCTTATTAAATACTTTTTTCTTTACATAGTTGAATGTGCTGACAACAAAATCACACAAAAATAATCAATGGAAATCCAATTTATCAACCCATGGAGGTCTGGATTTGGAGTCACACTCAAAATTAAAGTGGAAAACCACACTACAGGCTGATCCAACTTTGATGTAATGTCCTTAAAACAAGTGAAAATGAGGCTCAGTAGTGTGTGTGGCCTCCACGTGCCTGTATGACCTCCCTACAACGCCTGGGCATGCTCCTGATGAGGTGGCGGATGGTCTCCTGAGGGATCTCCTCCCAGACCTGGACTAAAGCATCCGCCAACCCCTGGACAGTCTGTGGTGCAACGTGGCGTTGGTGGATGGAGCGAGACATGATGTCCCAGATGTGCTCAATTGGATTCAGGTCTGGGGAACGGGCGGGCCAGTCCATAGCATCAATGCCTTCCTCTTGCAGGAACTGCTGACACACTCCAGCCACATGAGGGCTAGCATTGTCTTGCATTAGGAGGAACCCAGGGCCAACCGCACCAGCATATGGTCTCACAAGGGGTCTGAGGATCTCATCTCGGTACCTAATGGCAGTCAGGCTACCTCTGGCGAGCACATGGAGGGCTGTGCTGTCCCACAAAGAAATGCCACCCCACACTATGACTGACCCACCGCCAAACCGGTCATACTGGAGGATGTTGCAGGCAGCAGAACGTTCTCCACGGCGTCTCCAGACTCTGTCACATCTGTCACGTGCTCAGTGTGAACCTGCTTTCATCTGTGAAGAGCACAGGGCGCCAGTGGCGAATTTGCCAATCTTGGTGTTCTCTGGCAAATGCCAAACGTCCTGCACGGTGTTGGGCTGTAAGCACAACCCCCACCTGTGGACGTCGGGCCCTCATACCACCCTCATGGAGTCTGTTTCTGACCATTTGAGCAGACACATGCACATTTGTGGCCTGCTGGAGGTCATTTTGCAGGGCTCTGGCAGTGCTCCTCCTGCTCCTCCTTGCACGAAGGCGGAGGTAGCGGTCCTGCTGCTGGGTTGTTGCCCTCCTACGGCCTCCTCCACGTCTCCTGATGTACTGGCCTGTCTCCTGGTAGCGCCTCCATGCTCTGGACACTACGCTGACAGACACAGCAAACCTTCTTGCCACAGCTCGCATTGATGTGCCATCCTGGATGAGCTGCACTACCTGAGCCACTTGTGTGGGTTGTAGACTCCGTCTCATGCTACCACTAGAGTGAAAGCACCGCCAGCATTCAAAAGTGACCAAAACATCAGCCAGTAAGCATAGGAACTGAGAAGTGGTCTGTGGTCCCCACCTGCAGAACCACTCCTTTATTGGGGGTGTCTTGCTAATTGCCTATAATTTCCACCTGTTGTCTCTTCCATTTGCACAACAGCATGTGAAATTTATTGTCAATCAGTGTTGCTTCCTAAGTGGACAGTTTGATTTCACAGAAGTGTGATTGACTTGGAGTTACATTGTGTTGTTTAAGTGTTCCCTTTATTTTTTTGAGCAGTATATATATATATATATATATATATATATATAGGACATTTCTAAGTGGACATTAGGACATTTCTAATATATGCACTACAGTTTGTGTTTAAAATAGTTAAAATAAAGAAAAACCCTAGAATGAGTAGGTAGGTGTGTCCAAACTGTTGACTGGTCCTGTATATAATATTTATTCATATCTACAAGCAATACAAGACTCCATTCATATGGTGGTTGTTCATAGTATCCCAGTTTACCTACGGTCTTATCTACACCTGGTGACCTGTTTTTAGAAATGATATGAGAAAAAAAATATTCAATTTCATTTGGAACGGCAAGCCAGACAAAATTATACAGATCTATTTATATAATGAATATGAATTCTGAGGGCAGAAATGATTAAATATTAAAGCGTTAGACCTCTCACTAAAGGCTTCAGTCATACAAAAGTTATACTTAAATTCAAAATGGTTCTGTAGCAGATTAGTAAGAATGTCTCACCCCATGTTCAAGAATGGCCTTTTTCCCTTTTTTCAGAATACAATTTTTCACTTTCGGTTAATTGAGTTTATTTTATTTTTACAGGGACAGTGCATATTAATCAACGTTTCAGTAAAAGTGCAGGTTTTAGCCAGCCGGCTAATTTTCAACCGCAGTCCCTGGGCAGGTTATTAAAAACAATTACAATATAGACAATCATTGAACAGTGAGCACACGCAGAGTAACATAGGACAAGCAAGACATAGCATACAGACAGAGCAACATAGAACAAGCAAGATGTAGCATACAGACAGAGCAACATAGAACAAGCAAGATGTAGCATACAGACAGAGCAACATAGGACAAGCAAGACATAGCATACAGACAGAGCAACATAGGACAAGCAAGACATAGCATATAGACAGAGCAACATAGGACAAGCAAGATGTAGCATACAGACAGAGCAACATAGAACAAAAAGCAACAAGACAAAATCCATAAAAACAACAAAGTGTTTCCACACCTCACAAGCTACAGACAACAGACAACATGGAAAGTGGTAATACACAGCTAGGAATTATGTTCACAGGTCTGATTGACCTTTAGCCATGTCTTCATGCATTTTGTGAAAGTGTGATATGTGGTGCAGTTATGTGTGTCTGATGGCAGTGTATTCCAGACATGGGAAGCTCTCACAGAGAAAGCAGATTTACTAAAGGTGCTTTTCCTTAAGGGAACTATACAGTCACCTCTCATGGCAGACCTTGTGCCATGAGAGGTGAATTGAAAATGAAATAATCTCAAGAATAACGATATTTTTTAAATCAAGCCATAGAAAGTTAGTTGCAATTTCAGTTTAATCCCCCAGAAAAGACAGAACAAATAATTGAACGAATATTGTGGTTAAACTCAAATATACTAATTGATACAAAAAATTATTTATTTTAATGTATTTTTTAAAAGAGTATAATCTTTGTAAATGATATGATGAATATGACTGGTGGAGTTGTCACATGCAGCTAACAAAAATATATGATAATTTTTACATTTACATTTTAGTCATTTAGCAGACGCTCTTATCCAGAGCGACTTACAGTAGTGAATGCATACATTTCATACAATGTCATACATTTTTTTTCTGTGCTGGCCCCCCGTGGGAATCGAACCCACAACCCTGGCGTTGCAAACACCATGCTCTACCAACTGAGCTACAGGGAAGGCTAATATATAATGTCTGCTATAACATACGGAGGATTGCAAACGATGCCGACAATTACATTGACGAAGCTACAATCTATCTACAATATTAAAGCTGATCAACCCATCAAAAATATATATTATAAAACAAATAATAATACTGACCTGCTCCAATCCCACTGATCACAGGAGAGGAAATGCGAAGAGAAAGGAAGAACAGGGAGGATGCTAGCTGGGGGATGAAGACTAGGCTAACTTTATGTTAGAGTGATACTGACCTGCTAGCTAGGGGATGAAGACTAGGCTAACTTTATGTTGGAGTGATACTGACCTGCTAGCTAGGGGATGAAGACTAGGCTAACTTTATGTTGTAGTGATACTGACCTGCTAGCTAGGGGATGAAGACTAGGCTAACTTTATGTTGTAGTGATACTGACCTGCTAGTTAGGGGATGAAGACTAGGCTAACTTTATGTTGTAGTGATACTGACCTGCTAGCTAGGGGATGAAGACTAGGCTAACTTTATGTTGTAGTGATACTGACCTGCTAGTTAGGGGATGAAGACGAGGCTAACTTTATGTTGTAGTGATACTGACCTGCTAGCTAGGGGATGAAGACTAGGCTAACTTTATGTTGTAGTGATACTGACCTGCTAGCTAGGGGATGAAGACTAGGCTAACTTTATGTTGTAGTGATACTGACCTGCTAGCTAGGGGATGAAGACTAGGCTAACTTTATGTTGTAGTGATACTGACCTGCTAGCTAGGGGATGAAGACTAGGCTAACTTTATGTTGTAGTGATACTGACCTGCTAGCTAGGGGATGAAGACTAGGCTAACTTTATGTTGTAGTGATACTGACCTGCTAGCTAGGGGATGAAGACTAGGCTAACTTTATGTTGTAGTGGTACCGACCTGCTAGCTAGGGGATGAAGACTAGGCTAACTTTATGTTGTAGTGATACTGACCTGCTAGTTAGGGGATGAAGACGAGGCTAACTTTATGTTGTAGTGATACTGACCTGCTAGTTAGGGGATGAAGACGAGGCTAACTTTATGTTGTAGTGATACTGACCTGCTAGCTAGGGGATGAAGACGAGGCTAACTTTATGTTGTAGTGATACTGACCTGCTAGCTAGGGGATGAAGACTAGGCTAACTTTATGTTGTAGTGATACTGACCTGCTAGTTAGGGGATGAAGACTAGGCTAACTTTATGTTGTAGTGATACTGACCTGCTAGTTAGGGGATGAAAACTAGGCTAACTTTATGTTGTAGTGATACTGACCTGCTAGCTAGGGGATGAAGACTAGGCTAAATTTATGTTGTAGTGATACTGACCTGCTAGCTAGGGGATGAAGACGAGGCTAACTTTATGTTGTAGTGATACTGACCTGCTAGCTAGGGGATGAAGACGAGGCTAACTTTATGTTGTAGTGATACTGACCTGCTAGCTAGGGGATGAAGACTAGGCTAACTTTATGTTGTAGTGATACTGACCTGCTAGCTAGGGGATGAAGACTAGGCTAACTTTATGTTGGAGTGATACTGACCTGCTAGCTAGGGGATGAAGACTAGGCTAACTTTATGTTGTAGTGATACTGACCTGCTAGCTAGGGGATGAAGACTAGGCTAACTTTATGTTGTAGTGATACTGACCTGCTAGCTAGGGGATGAAGACTAGGCTAACTTTATGTTGTAGTGATACTGACCTGCTAGCTAGGGGATGAAGACTAGGCTAACTTTATGTTGTAGTGATACTGACCTGCTAGCTAGGGGATGAAGACTAGGCTAACTTTATGTTGTAGTGATACTGACCTGCTAGCTAGGGGATGAAGACTAGGCTAACTTTATGTTGTAGTGATACTGACCTGCTAGTTAGGGGATGAAGACTAGGCTAACTTTATGTTGTAGTGATACTGACCTGCTAGCTAGGGGATGAAGACTAGGCTAACTTTATGTTGTAGTGATACTGACCTGCTAGCTAGGGGATGAAGACGAGGCTAACTTTATGTTGTAGTGACACTGACCTGCTCCGATCCCAGAGACCACGGCTCCATCGCTGACTCCTCCTGTGTTGGCATTGTTAGAGGGAGCGTTGTGAGGGGCCAGGCTAGGCAGGAACAGACACCTACAAAGAAGAACATATTGATACATCCTATTTCATCTAGCATATAGAGGTAGTGATTGGCACAGCTAATCCAATATTCAGATCTCCTTATGGACGTTAGTGTTCCATTACTTGAGTCAGTGTTCATTTTTGGAGAAAAAACAAAATTGTATGGCTATTTTAACAATGAAAAAGATTTGTCTAAATGTAATTAAATTCAATTCCCAATCTGGTCCTCATATAATCATGGCCACCCCCAGTTTACAATAGTCTCATTCACCCCCTCCTCTCCCCTGTTACTATTCCCCAGGTCATTGCTGTAAATGAGAACGTGTTCTCTGTCAATTTACCTGGTAAAATAAGTGTTAAATTAAATTAACAAAAAAATTACAAAATAAAAAAATGTATCCTTGTGACATTTTTACCTACAAGGATATACCATGCAATTAGATTTTTTTTAATTTAATAAAACAACTTTTGAATGTAGTTTTTATAATGGAGCGTTGAGATACTGCTTCCAGGCTCCATCACCACCGTTACCCTGACTACAGAAACACCACCGTTACCCTGGCTACAGAAACACCACCGTTACCCTGGCTACAGAAACACCACCGTTACCCTGGCTACAGAAACACCACCGTTACCCTGGCTACAGAAACACCACCGTTACCCTGGCTACAGAAACACCACCGTTACCCTGGCTACAGAAACACCACCGTTACCCTGGCTACAGAAACACCACCGTTACCCTGGCTACAGAAACACCACCGTTATCCTGGCTACAGAAACACCACGCATTGGTGTCTCCTAAACACATTTATGTGCAAAAAAAAGTGTGTACACCCATTGACCCATACTGACCGGTTCTGGGTGTGTTGTGAGACCCATTGACCCATACTGACTGGTTCTGGGTGTGTTGTGAGACCCATTGACCCATACTGACCGGTTCTGGGTGTGTTGTGAGACCCATTGACCCATACTGACTGGTTCTGGGTGTGTTGTGAGACCCATAGACCCATACTGACTGGTTCTGGGTGTGTTGTGAGACCCATACTGACTGGTTCTGGGTGTGTTGTGAGACCCATACTGACTGGTTCTGGGTGTGTTGTGAGACCCATACTGACTGGTTCTGGGTGTGTTGTGAGACCCATTGACCCATACTGACCGGTTCTGGATGTGTTGTGAGACCCATACTGACTGGTTCTGGGTGTGTTGTGAGACCCATACTGACTGGTTCTGGTTGTGTTGTGAGACCCATTCTGACTGGTTCTGGGTGTGTTGTGAGACCCATACTGACTGGTTCTGGGTGTGTTGTGAGACCCATTGACCCATACTGACTGGTTCTGGGTGTGTTGTGAGACCCATACTGACCGGTTCTGGGTGTGTTGTGAGACCCATACTGACTGGTTCTGGGTGTGTTGTGAGACCCATACTGACCGGTTCTGGGTGTGTTGTGAGACCCATACTGACCGGTTCTGGGTGTGTTGTGAGACCCATACTGACTGGTTCTGGGTGTGTTGTGAGACCCATACTGACTGGTTCTGGGTGTGTTGTGAGACCCATACTGACCGGTTCTGGGTGTGTTGTGAGACCCATACTGACTGGTTCTGGGTGTGTTGTGAGACCAATACTGACTGGTTCTGGGTGTGTTGTGAGACCCATACTGACTGGTCCTGGGTGTGTTGTGAGACCCATACTGACTGGTTCTGGGTGTGTTGTGAGACCCATACTGACTGGTTCTGGGTGTGTTGTGAGACCCATACTGACTGGTTCTGGGTGTGTTGTGACAGACCAACCCCAGAACACAGCAGACTAAACAGCTGTACCTTGTCTGTCCTAACAGGGGCTGTGGCATTAATATTTCAGAGTGACAGATGGGGGAAGGATGGTGTGTGTGTATGTGTGTGTGTGTATGTGTGTGTGTGTGTGTGTGTGTGTGTGTGTGTGTGTGTGTGTGTGTGTGTGTGTGTATACAGTTGAAGTCGGAAGATTACATACACCTTAGCCAAATACATTTAAACTCAGTTTTTCACAATTCCTGACATTTAATCCTAGTAAAGATTCCCTGTCTTAGGTCAGTTAGGATCAGCACTTTATTTTAAGAATGTGAAATGTCAGAATAATATTAGAGAGAATGATTTAGTTCAGCTTTTATTTCTTTCATCACATTCCCAGCGGGTCAGAAGCATTGCCTTTAATTATTTAACTTGGGTCAAACGTTTCAGGTAGCCTTCCACAAGCTTCCCACAATAAGTTGGGTGAATTTTGCACCAGTCCCTCCTGCAGCAAAGCACCATCACAACATGATGCTGCCTCCCCGTGCTTCACGGTTGGGATGGTGTTCTTCGGCTTGCAAGCCTCCCCCTTTTTCCTCCAAACATAATGATGGTCATTATGGCCAAACAGTTCTATTTTTGTTTCATCAGACCAGAGGATATTTCTCCAAAAAGTACGATATTTTTCTCCATGTGCAGTTGCAAACCGTAGTCTGGCTTTTTTATGGCGGTTTTGGAGCAGTGGCTTCTTCCATGCTGAGCGGCCTTTCAGGTTATGTCGATATTGGACTCGTTTTACTGTGGATATAGATACTTTTGTACCCGTTTCCTCCAGCATCTTCACAAAGTCCTTTGCTGTTGTTCTGGGATTGATTTAAACTTTTCACACCAAAGTCCGTTCATCTCTAGGAGACAGAACGCGTCTCCTTCCTGAGAGGTATGACGGCTGCGTGGTCCCATGGTGTTTATACTTGCGTACTATTGTTTGTACAGATGAACGTGGTACCTTCAGGCATTTGGAAATTGCTCTCAAGGATGAACCAGACTTGTGGAGGTCTACAATTTGTTTTCTGAGGTCTTGGCTGATTTCTTTTGATTTTCCCATGATGTCAAGCAAAGAGGCACTGGGTTTGATGGTAGGCCTTGAAATACATTCACAGGTATACCTCCAATTGACTCAAATGATGTCAATTAGCCTATGAGAAGCTTCTAAAGCCATGGCATAATTTTCTGGAATTTTCCAAGCTGTTTAAAGGCACAGTCAATTTAGTGCATGTAAACTTCTGACCCACTGGAATTATGATACAGTGAAATAATCTGTCTATCCAGAGACAGGTGGAGAGAATACCCCCCCCCCCCCCCCCGCTGTAACAGAGACAGGTGGAGAGAATACCCCCCCCCCCCCCCCCCCCCCCGCTGTAACAGAGACAGGTGGAGAGAGAATACCCCCCCCTGCTGTAACAGAGACAGGTGGAGAGAATACCCCCCCCTGCTGTAACAGAGACAGGTGGAGAGAATACCCCCCCCCCCCCTGCTGTGACAGAGACAGGTGGAGAGAATACCCCCCCCCTGCTGTGACAGAGACAGGTGGAGAGAGAATACCCCCCCCCTTGCTGTGACAGAGACAGGTGGAGAGAATACCCCCCCCCTGCTGTGACAGAGACAGGTGGAGAGAGAATACCCCCCCCTGCTGTGACAGAGACACGTGGAGAGAGAATACCCCCCCCTGCTGTGACAGAGACACGTGGAGAGAGAATACCCCCCCCCTGCTGTGACAGAGACAGGTGGAGAGAATACCCCCCCCCCTGCTGTGACAGAGACAGGTGGAGAGAATACCCCCCCCCTGCTGTAACAGAGACAGGTGGAGAGAGAATACCCCCCCCCCTGCTGTGACAGAGACAGGTGGAGAGAATACCCCCCCCCTGCTGTGACAGAGACAGGTGGAGAGAGAATACCCCCCCCCCCTGCTGTGACAGAGACACGTGGAGAGAGAATACCCCCCCCTGCTGTGACAGAGACAGGTGGAGAGAATACCCCCCCCCCTGCTGTAACAGAGACAGGTGGAGAGAATACCCCCCCCCCCCCTGCTGTGACAGAGACAGGTGACTGAACAGAAAAGGAAAGCTGAAGTACCAAACCTCTCAGCATCCTAAAATCTGGCTTGTGAAAAACAGAATAGTCCCAAAAGGCAATTGACGACAGTAGGGTTGCAAAAGTACGATAACTTTCCCCAAATTCCCAAGTTTTCCAGAAATCCTGGTTGGAGGATTCCCAGAATCAGACGGGGAAACGCAGGGAGGCATTTCTGGATAACCTGCTTATTTTGGGAATATTTCTGGGAAATTTGCATCCAGAGATAACAGTGAAAAAAGGAATGCGCGTTTCCCCAAAGCCCTGTGTTTACGACGGTGTGTTTACGGCTGTGTGCTTACGGCTGTGTGTTTACACAACTGTGTGCTTACGGCTGTGTGCTTACACAACTGTGTGCTTACGGCTGTGTGCTTACGGCTGTGTGTTTACACGACTGTGTGTTTACACGACTGTGTGTTTACACAACTGTGTGCTTACGGCTGTGTGTTTACACGACTGTGTGTTTACACGACTGTGTGTTTACACAACTGTGTGCTTACACAACTGTGTGTTTACACAACTGTGTGCTTACACAACTGTGTGCTTACGGCTGTGTGTTTACACGACTGTGTGCTTACACAACTGTGTGTTTACACAACTGTGTGCTTACACGACTGTGTGTTTACACAACTGTGTGCTTACGGCTGTGTGTTTACACGACTGTGTGCTTACGGCTGTGTGCTTACGGCGGTGTGTTTACACGACTGTGTGTTTACGGTTGTGTGATTACGCGACTGTGTGTGCGTCTCCTTACCCGAAGCCCTCCAGCGAGGTGTCGAACTCCACGAAGGCTGGCGTGAGCTGTGAGCCGTGGAGGCGGATGTCGTGGGGCGTTGTCATGGAAACCAGGCATTTGACGCGTGTCAGCGGCACGGTGGAACCCTCGGCCGAGCGCACCAGGCTTCGGCTGATCCGGTACTGACCATTGTCCTCACCGACTGGTGCAAACACGCTGTCCGGACCGAAGCAACCCTCCATGGACATGGTCATAGAGTCTGTCGTAGAGGCGGATAGAGAGAGGTTCAGAGGTCATCTAACCCTAACACTCACTGTGAGGACCATCCACATGGTCATAGAGTCTGTAGGACAAGAGATGAAATGTTAATACACACCACCATGCTTCTTGTGGTACAGACACTTACAGCCCGGTTCACTACAACCCAGGTCACTACAGCCCGGTTCACTACAGCCCGGGTTCACTACAGCCCGGGTCACTACATGCTATTTCTAAAAACACAGACACGATAAAATAACTGAGGTGATATTATATGTGCCGGAATGTTGGATATCTGAAGCAATTGAGTCATTTCATATCATATTACATTAAGAGAGGAAGGATGTTATGGTTATATATAGAAACAGTCAGAATAGAGGAAGGATGTTATGGTTAGATATAGAAACAGTCAGAATAGAGGAAGGATGTTATGGTTAGATATAGAAACAGTCAGAATAGAGGAAGGATGTTATGGTTAGATATAGAAACAGTCAGAATAGAGGAAGGATGTTATGGTTAGATATAGAAACAGTCAGAATAGAGGAAGGATGTTATGGTTAGATATAGAAACAGTCAGAATAGAGGAAGGATGTTATGGTTAGATATAGAAACAGTCAGAATAGAGGAAGGATGTTATGGTTAGATATAGAAACAGTCAGAATAGAGGAAGGATGTTATGGTTAGATATAGAAACAGTCAGAATAGAGGAAGGATGTTATGGTTAGATATAGAAACAGGCAGAGGAAGGATGTCATGGTTAGATATAGTAAATTATGTGCCTTTGGTTAATATCCCATCACAGTGAGAAGAGAACAATTTAGAGATTGATGTTACTGCTAAATAAAATAACCACATTGTAAACATTCCCTTACTAAATAGACAGACAACATGAATCGAACATGAACATTAGTTTGAAAAACGTAATCTTCCTGACTCTGACCGTTACTGGCAGTTTACAGGAAATGAACGAGGGGCTATGGAATTGAGCCTGATGGGGAATTACGATTGTGAAATATTGTCCATATCTTCTAACAGATTCACCTCAGGTTGGACGGGCTCAGACTCCGATCGGACTAAAGAGATGGAGGTTTTTTTGCCAATTGTTGGCCTTTTCAAGCTGCCTGCCTGTCTGCCTGCCTGTCTGTCTGTCTGCCTGTCTGCCTCTCCCCTGGAGAAAACTCTCGTCTTGTCATACTACTGAATAGAACCAAGCCGTGCTGAACCAAGCCGTGCTGTACTGCATTGGCATGGTTAGGATTCCATCGTAGTTGATGGACCTGTGATGAAGAGATGGTATCACGGCCAGTAAACGGTATTGTGACTCGGGTTCCGCTCAACATTGAGAGCGGTGTCTTACTTCTCATCTCTGCGTCGCAGCTAAGGGAGGAGGGTTTGTGGACGCGGTACTGTTTCAGCAGCTTCATGTCCCAGGCTCCACAGTTTAGAGGGTTACCCAGCCGGAGGAACTCTCTGTGGGGGAGAAAAAACAGCAGATAGAGGGTAAGAGAGAGAAAGAGAAAACGAATGGAGAGAAACAACATGGAAGACATGCAGGGTAACTACGTCTCTCGGTCGACATGCAGGGTTACTACGTCTCTCGGTCGACATGCAGGGTGACTACGTCTCTCGGGTCGACATGCAGGGTAACTACGTCTCCCGGGACGACATGCAGAGTAACTACGTCTCTCGGTCGACATGCAGGGTGACTACGTCTCCCGGTCGACATGCAGGGTAACTACGTCTCTCGGTCGACATGCAGGGTAACTACGTCTCCCGGGACGACATGCAGAGTAACTACGTCTCTCGGTCGACATGCAGGGTAACTACGTCTCTCGGTCGACATGCAGGGTAACTACGTCTCTCGGTCGACATGCAGGGTAACTACGTCTCTCGGTCGACATGCAGGGTAACTACGTCTCCCGGGACGACATGCAGGGTAACTACGTCTCCCGGGACGACATGCAGAGTAACTACGTCTCTCGGTCGACATGCAGGGTGACTACGTCTCCCGGTCGACATGCAGGGTAACTACGTCTCTCGGTCGACATGCAGGGTAACTACGTCTCTCGGTCGACATGCAGGGTAACTACGTCTCTCGGTCGACATGCAGGGTAACTACGTCTCTCGGTCGACATGCAGGGTAACTACGTCTCTCGGTCGACATGCAGGGTAACTACGTCTCTCGGTCGACATGCAGGGTAACTACGTCTCCCGGTCGACATGCAGGGTAACTACGTCTCCCGGTCGACATGCAGGGTAACTACGTCTCTCGGTCGACATGCAGGGTAACTACGTCTCCCGGTCGACATGCAGGGTAACTACGTCTCTCGGTCGACATGCAGGGTAACTACGTCTCTCGGTCGACATGCAGGGTAACTACGTCTCCCGGTCGACATGCAGGGTAACTACGTCTCTCGGTCGACATGCAGGGTAACTACGTCTCCCGGTCGACATGCAGGGTAACTACGTCTCTCGGTCGACATGCAGGGTAACTACGTCTCTCGGTCGACATGCAGGGTAACTACGTCTCCCGGTCGACATGCAGGGTAACTACGTCTCCCGGTCGACATGCAGGGTAACTACGTCTCTCGGTCGACATGCAGGGTAACTACGTCTCTCGGTCGACATGCAGGGTAACTACGTCTCTCGGTCGACATGCAGGGTAACTACGTCTCCCGGTCGACATGCAGGGTAACTACGTCTCTCGGTCGACATGCAGGGTAACTACGTCTCTCGGTCGACATGCAGGGTAACTACGTCTCTCGGTCGACATGCAGGGTAACTACGTCTCTCGGTCG
This sequence comes from Salmo salar, assembly GCF_965601325.2. Classification (NCBI taxonomy): domain Eukaryota; kingdom Metazoa; phylum Chordata; class Actinopteri; order Salmoniformes; family Salmonidae; genus Salmo; species Salmo salar. The sequence continues at coordinate 46,443,981 of NC_138314.1, forward strand.
ACATGCAGGGTAACTACGTCTCTCGGTCGACATGCAGGGTTACTACGTCTCTCGGTCGACATGCAGGGTAACTACGTCTCTCGGTCGACATGCAGGGTAACTACGTCTCCCGGTCGACATGCAGGGTAACTACGTCTCCCGGTCGACATGCAGGGTAACTACGTCTCCCGGTCGACATGCAGGGTAACTACGTCTCCCGGTCGACATGCAGGGTAACTACGTCTCTCGGTCGACATGCAGGGTAACTACGTCTCTCGGTCGACATGCAGGGTAACTACGTCTCTCGGTCGACATGCAGGGTAACTACGTCTCCCGGTCGACATGCAGGGTAACTACGTCTCCCGGTCGACATGCAGGGTAACTACGTCTCTCGGTCGACATGCAGGGTAACTACGTCTCTCGGTCGACATGCAGGGTAACTACGACTCTCGGTCGACATGCAGGGTAACTACGTCTCCCGGTCGACATGCAGGGTAACTACGTCTCTCGGTCGACATGCAGGGTAACTACGTCTCTCGGTCGACATGCAGGGTAACTACGTCTCTCGGTCGACATGCAGGGTAACTACGTCTCTCGGTCGACATGCAGGGTTACTACGTCTCTCGGTCGACATGCAGGGTAACTACGTCTCTCGGTCGACATGCAGGGTAACTACGTCTCTCGGTCGACATGCAGGGTAACTACGTCTCCCGGTCGACATGCAGGGTAACTACGTCTCCCGGTCGACATGCAGGGTAACTACGTCTCTCGGTCGACATGCAGGGTAACTACGTCTCTCGGCTCGACATGCAGGGTAACTACGTCTCTCGGTCGACATGCAGGGTAACTACGTCTCCCGGTCGACATGCAGGGTAACTACGTCTCCCGGTCGACATGCAGGGTAACTACGTCTCTCGGTCGACATGCAGGGTTACTACGTCTCTCGGTCGACATGCAGGGTAACTACGTCTCTCGGTCGACATGCAGGGTAACTACGTCTCTCGGTCGACATGCAGGGTAACTACGTCTCTCGGTCGACATGCAGGGTAACTACGTCTCTCGGTCGACATGCAGGGTTACTACGTCTCTCGGTCGACATGCAGGGTAACTACGACTCTCGGTCGACATGCAGGGTAACTACGTCTCTCGGTCGACATGCAGGGTAACTACGTCTCCCGGTCGACATGCAGGGTTACTACGTCTCTCGGTCGACATGCAGGGTAACTACGTCTCCCGGTCGACATGCAGGGTAACTACGTCTCCCGGTCGACATGCAGGGTAACTACGTCTCCCGGTCGACATGCAGGGTAACTACGTCTCCCGGTCGACATGCAGGGTTACTACGTCTCTCGGTCGACATGCAGGGTTACTACGTCTCTCGGTCGACATGCAGGGTAACTACGTCTCTCGGTCGACATGCAGGGTAACTACGTCTCTCGGTCGACATGCAGGGTAACTACGTCTCTTGGAAGTATTCGATTTTTGTGATTGATTTGATCAGGGAGACAATATTACCTACTGTATGGTACATCGAAATTATCAATGATCAAACACAAAACCTAAAGTCTTTCTTCTCTTATAACCATCATTATTATGACAAAGAGAAAGTGGGAGTGAGGGAGGGAGAGACAGATAGAGAGAGACCGAGAGAGAGAGAGACTGAGAGGGGGGGACAGAGAGAGAGAGGTGGGGAGACAGAGAGACAGCGAGAGAATGGGGGGAAAGACAGAGACAGAGAGAGAGGGGTGGGACAGAGAGAGAGAGATGGGGAGACAGAGAGACAGCGAGAGAAGGGGGGGAAAGACAGAGACAGAGAGAGAGGGGGGGGACAGAGAGAGAGAGGTGGGGAGACAGAGAGACAGCGAGAGAAGGGGGGGAAAGACAGAGACAGAGAGAGAGGGGGGGGACAGAGAGAGAGAGGTGGGGAGACAGAGAGACAGCGAGAGAAGGGGGGGAAAGACAGAGACAGAGAGAGAGGGGGGAGACAGAGAGAGAGAGGTGGGGAGACAGAGAGACAGCGAGAGAAGGGGGGGAAAGACAGAGACAGAGAGAGGGGGGGGAGACAGAGAGACAGCGAGAGAAGGGGGGGAAAGACAGAGACAGAGGGGGGGGACAGAGAGAGAGAGGTGGGGAGACAGAGAGACAGCGAGAGAAGGGGGGGAAAGACAGAGACAGAGACAGAGGGGGGGAGACAGAGAGAGAGAGGTGGGGAGACAGAGAGACAGCGAGAGAAGGGGGAGAAAGACAGAGACAGAGAGAGGGGGGGGAGACAGAGAGACAGCGAGAGTGTGTCTCCCTCACCTCAAGACCATAGGCTGCAGGGCCTGTGAGGCCAGCCTCTCAAACATCCTCTGCAGCGGCGGGTGTAAGGGATGTTCCTCGTCTCCCAGGGCCAGGCTGCAGCGCTGCAGTAGTCTGCTGTGTAGACCTGCTTCACACAGTATCTGCTGGTTTCTCTCACTGTGGACCAGCAGCTGCAGGATGTTAGCTACTGCTAGCTGGAGGTCCTGGGCATGCTGGGTAGGGAGGGTTAAGATTTATTTCTCTAGACTAGTGTTGTTGAGATTCAGCTGAACAAGGAAGATACTCAGACATTCAGAGATATTCAGTTCTTAGCAGGAAATGGAACTCTTGTACAAGGAGAGCCGAACAAGGTTTGGTCCTCATTCACCTCAGTTGAGACTAAAGAGGAAGTAAACTTTATTCCATTGTACCGACTAGCATCACTGAGAGAAAGTCCTTTTTTCCCCCAGGAGAAAACAGGAAGATATTCATTCAATCGTTCATCCTGAAGCCAGGACACAGGAAGTGGGTGTGCCTTCCTGTTGTTTACTTACCTCTGGTTGGCTGTCGGAGCTGACGGAGGCCAGCAGGTCCAGCATGGCCAGCACAGCCCCCGGGTGGATGACCACCGAGTCTGACGAGGAGGAGGAGGAAGAGTTGGCCAGGTGTAGTTTCAGGTTGAGGTCTGTTAGGGCTCTGACGCCCGCAGGGGGTCCCGATGTGCCCTGGTAGCCGTGCCTGTCGGGTTGTTGACAGTTAGTGGAACATGAAACCCTGGATGGTTCTATTGGGAACTATCCACATAAAGAGTTACCAAAACATTGTGGGGTTAAATCCAAATTAAAGCAGGACATATATTATAATCTCTCCTTACAAAGGGATTATGATCTGAGATTTTCACCCAAATGTTGATTCATGTGCACTGCCTCCGTTAAATAAAAGCGGGAAGAGATGAAACACGGATGAGGTTAAAGGTCAGCCAGTTTAGAGATGAAACACAGGAGAGGTTAAAGGTCAGTCAGTTTAGAGATGAAACACAGGAGAGGTTAAAGGTCAGCCAGTATAGAGATGAAACACAGGAGAGGTTAAAGGTCAGTCAGTTTAGAGATGAAACACAGGAGAGGTTAAAGGTCAGCCAGTTTAGAGATGAAACACAGGAGAGGTTAAAGGTCAGTCAGTTTAGAGATGAAACACAGGAGAGGTTAAAGGTCAGCCAGTTTAGAGATGAAACACAGGAGAGGTTAAAGGTCAGTCAGTTTAGAGTTCATCTGTAGACGACTAACTGGATTAGAATTAGATGCTCACTTCACAGATCCCTGTCTTTACGGCCCCCTGTCTGAACGGCCCCCTGTCTGAGCGGCCCCCTGTCTGAACGGCTCCCTGTCTGAACGGCTCCCTGTCTGAACGGCTCCCTGTCTGAACGGCTCCCTGTCTGAACGGCTCCCTGTCTGAGCGGCCCCCTGTCTGAATGGCCCCCTGTCTGAGCGGCCCCCTGTCTGAACGGCTCCCTGTCTGAACGGCTCCCTGTCTGAACGGCTCCCTGTCTGAACGGCCCCCTGTCTGAACGGCTCCGTGAATATTATGGTCATCAGTGACTGCAGACTGACTGACTGATTGACTGCAGACTGACTCATTTACTGCAGACTGACTCATTTACTGCAGACTGACTCATTTACTGCAGACTGACTCATTTACTGCAGACTGGGTCATTTACTGCAGACTGACTCATTTACTGCAGACTGACTCATTTACTGCAGACTGACTCATTTACTGCAGACTGACTGCTGACTGACTGACTGACTGACTGCTGACTGACTGCAGACTGACTGACTGACTGCAGACTAACTGCAGACTGACTGACTGACTGCAGACTGACTGACTGACTGCAGACTGACTGACTGACTGCAGACTGACTGCAGACTGACTGACTGACTGATTTTGTATTTACTTGCATCCTCAACAACTACTCATTGTTATCTGTAGATTCGTCAGTTGATGATCAGTGAGAAAATGATTTTAGCCTTGAACACGGCCTCTCTATTTCCTTACTTTGGAAAACCAGAGATGTTTTCAGCAAGGAGAGGAAAGCAGAGAGGAGGAGAGGAGGGAGGAGAGGAGGAGGAGAGGAGTGCAGGGAGAAGAGGAGAGCGGAGAGGAGAGAAGAGCAAGGAGGAGTGGAGAGCAGAGAGGAGGAGAGGAGAGCAAGGAGGAAGAGAGTAGAGAGGAGAGCAGAGAGGAGGAGAGGAGAGAGAAGAGGAGAGGAGGGAGGAGGAGAGCAGAGAGGAGGAGAGGAGGAGGAGAGGAGAGCAGGGAGAAGAGGAGAGGAGAGAGAAGAGCGGAGAGGAGAGAGAAGAGCGGAGAGGAGGAGAGGAGAGCAGAGAGGAGGAGAGGAGAGCGAGGAGAAAGGAGGAGAGGAGAGGAGAGCAAGGAGGAGGAGAGGAGAGGAGGAGAGCAGAGAGGAGGAGAGCAGAGAGGAGGAGAGAGAAGAGAAGAGGAGGAGAGGAGGAGAGCAGAGAGGAGAGGAGAAGAGGAGAGAGAAGAGGAGAGGAGAGCAGACAAGAGCAGAGAGGAGAAGAGCAGAGAGGAGAGGAGGTGAGGAGAGCAGAGAGGAGAGGGGGAATGTAGAGGGCTCAAAGGAAGGAAATGAAGGTGTCAGCAGAACTAGCAGAGAGAGAGGCAGCGCAGACAGAGAAAAAAGAGAGAGAAAGATGAGAGAGAGAAAAAAATGAGAGGAGAGAGAACGAGAGGAGAATAATTCACATAATTTGGTGCTTTAGAGAGGGAGTAGAGGCTCAGAGCAGCATGACATAGCAGCAATAGCTGACATAGGGGAAGGAAAGGAGTGGAGAGCAGCAGGGAGAGGGGAGGAGGAAGAGGAGGAGGAGGAAGAGGAGAAGTGCAGAGTGCAGTAGCTACCTCTTCCTGGCGAGTGCTGGCGTGCCCCAGGGGGAAGGGAGGGAGGTCTCGTGAGTCAGGCAGGGGGGAACCTGCTCCGAACGACTGAACACAGCACACACACACACACAGCCAGGTGGGCACACACACACACACACACACACACACACACACACACACACACACACACACACACACACACACACACACACACACACACACACACACACACACACACACACACAGCCAGGTGGGCACACACACACAGCCAGGTGGGCACACACACACAGCCAGACACACACACACACAGCCAGGCAGGCACACACACACACACAGCCAGGCAGGCACACACACACACACACAGCCAGGCACACACACACACGCAGCCACACACACACAGCCAGGCAGGCACACACACACAGCCAGGCACACACACACAGCCAGGCACACACACACACACACACAGCCAGGCACACACACACACACACAGCCAGGCACACACACACACAGCCAGGCACACACACACAGCCAGGCAGGCGCAAAGGTTAAAGGAGAGAGAGAAAGAGAGAAGAGACGAAGGAGGGAAGCTGTTAGTTAGAAGGCTGAAAGAGAAGAGAGCTCAGTGTACAGCTAGCACGCTACCAGGAGGCTAATGCTACCGCACGCTACCAGGAGGCTAATGCTACCGCACGCTACCAGGAGGCTAATGCTACAGCACGCTACCAGGAGGCTACTGCTACAGCACGCTACCAGGAGGCTACTGCTACAGCACGCTACCAGGAGGCTACTGCTACAGCACGCTACCAGGAGGCTACTGCTACAGCACGCTACCAGGAGGCTAATGCTACAGCACGCTACTGCTACAGCACGCTACCAGGAGGCTAATGCTACAGCACGCTACTGCTACAGCACGCTACCAGGAGGCTAATCCTACAGCACGCTACCAGGAGGCTACTGCTACAGTACGCTACCAGGAGGCTAATGCTACAGTATGCTACCAGGAGGCTAATGCTACAGTATGCTACCAGGAGGCTAATGCTACAGCACGCTACCAGGAGGCTAATGCTACAGCACGCTACCAGGAGGCTAATGCTACAGCTACACTCATGTGTACGTTACACTACAACAGTGTGGTAGAAAGGCTCTCCATTCACAAGGCAGCATAGCCAAGTCACGACTGCACAACTGCCATGTGCTGTATTGAGGTATGACTTGTTTGTCTCAGAAGAGATCGATTGATAGGAAGTCAGTATGGAAAAGTGCACTATAGACTACTGGAGAATTGTTTGGTAGTAGCTTTGAATATGTTTGTCCAAAACCACCCTTCATTTCTAGGGTTTGAGGAACCCTATTTGGTGATAGCCCTGGTTTGGTTTCAGTAAGTACCTGAAATGAATGGTAATGTTACTGTAATCTTCAGTAATTGACTGAGTCTGTTTCAGTGAGTAACTGACAGTAGCCGAGGTACCTGTCGAAGGAGTCGGTGGCCATCTTGTACAGGTATATGAAGAGTTTGCTGCAGTGTTTGAGGGTAGGGCAGACACCGTCTCCAGCCCCTGCTCCGGCTGCAACCCCATCGTCCTCCAGCAGCCTCAAGAAGGGCTGGGCGTTGGAGGGGAACACCCCCGTGGGTCCAACCTTCTTGGCTTCTGAGAAACAACCCAGAAGCCTGGAGGTGGTGGGGTATGGCTCAATCAATCAATCAAGATCAATCAATCAATCAAATGTATTTAGCTTTACATTGTCATCACTTAGCAGACACTCGTATCCAAAGTTGATAAGCAAACAGTCATTGCAATTTATTAAACCCTTTTAACATCAACAGTTGTCACAACAGCAGTGTCTGTCTGTCTGTCTGTCTGTCTGTCTGTCTGTCTGTCTGTCTGTCTGTCTGTCTGTCTGTCTGTCTGTCTGTCTGTCTGTCTGTCTGGCTGTCTGTCTGTCTGTCTGTCTGTCTGTCAGACACAAATAAGGCCTCACCTCAATTGGCTGACCTAGCTACAATCACAAATGACAGCATTCAATGTTTTCCTTTGGGTGGTTGGTCAAATTCTGGGTCGAATGTGAAAACAAACCTGAAAAGCTAAAACCAGAATGAGCGATTTATCCAACGTCCTTTACCTGACGGCGTCTGCCAGTTTTTCGTACTGGATCTCCGTCCTGAAGAAGTGTGAGTTGGCTGGTTCGTACCGCATGGCAGCGGTCAGCGTGCAGAAGACTGTGTGCAGGAGTTCAAACACCTGGTTCTGATTGGCCCTCTCCCATCCGTGACGTGGCGGCTGGCAGAGCGAGCGCTCCATGGCAACGAGTAGGGACGTGACGTACACGAAGCCGCCAACCTTCCGGAAGACAGTCCGCGTGCGGTGGCTCTCTCTCAGCACGGCCAGGAGAGCCTGAGAGGACAACAGATCAATGTTGTTATAAAATAGACATAGGATGTTGAGTCCCACAGTTTTGGGACAACGTAGTGTGGGGCTGGAACAAAAAAGGCCCCCAAAAGAGATTGGCCAGTAGAGACAGACAGAGTAGAGATTGGCCAGTAGAGACAGACTGAGTAGAGATTGGCCAGTAGAGACAGACAGAGTAGAGATTGGCCAGTAGAGACAGAGTAGCGATCGGCTAGTAGAGATTGGCCAGTAGAGACAGACAGAGTAGAGATTGGCCAGTAGAGACAGAGTAGAGATTGGCCAGTAGAGACAGACTGAGTAGAGATTGGCCAGTAGAGACAGACAGAGTAGAGATTGGCCAGTAGAGACAGACAGAGTAGAGATTGGCCAGTAGAGACAGAGTAGAGATCGGCTAGTAGAGATTGGCCAGTAGACAGACAGAGTAGAGATTGGCCAGTAGAGACAGAGTAGAGATTGGCCAGTAGAGACAGACAGAGTAGAGATTGGCCAGTAGAGACAGACAGAGTAGAGATTGGCCAGTAGAGACAGACAGAGTAGAGATTGGCCAGTAGAGACAGACAGAGTAGAGATTGGCCAGTAGAGACAGACAGAGTAGAGATTGGCCAGTAGAGACAGACAGAGTAGAGATTGGCCAGTAGAGATTGGCCAGTAGAGACAGACAGAGTAGAGATTGGCCAGTAGAGACAGACAGAGTAGAGATTGGCCAGTAGAGACAGACAGAGTAGAGATTGGCCAGTAGAGACAGACAGAGTAGAGATTGGCCAGTAGAGACAGACAGAGTAGAGATTGGCCAGTAGAGATTGGCCAGTAGAGACAGACAAAGTAGAGATTGGCCAGTAGAGACAGACAGAGTAGACAGACATAGGAAGTGTAGGGAAGGACATCTCTGAGCCATATTATGCCTGTCTCTATGCACTGTAGAGGTGTCCAGTGTTTCCTCAGGAATCCCCTGGGTGGGTTAACTCAGTGGGGGTCAGCTCAGATAGCATATGAACTGTACAGGTCATTGGGGCTGAAATGGATTTTGGGGAATCCCATCCTGCTGACCAACAGATTCCTGCTCCTTCATCCTGGACCCCTTCTACAGCCCAGGAGGTGTCTACCAGATAAACAACAGCCGGCTCTGGTCCATCGGGCCCCGCCACCCTTCTGTCCTCCAGGGGTATTTTAAACCACTCGAGGCGAAAGAATGGCCAGACCTCCCCAGCTGTTTGACCAGCTGTCAGTATAGGCAGCTCTATGGTGAGAAACATCTCGGTTCTCAAGGCAAAAACCCTGTTCTACCCAGGAGTACGAGTACAGGACAGAACAAGGCTGCTTCTGACTGTACTACCCAGGAGTACGAGTACAGGACAGAACAAGGCTGCTTCCGACTGTACTACCCAGGAGTACGAGTACAGGACATAACAAGGCTGCTTCTGACTGTACTACCCAGGAGTACGAGTACAGGACAGAACAAGGCTGCTTCTGACTGTACTACCCAGGAGTACGAGTACAGGACAGAACAAGGCTGCTTCTGACTGTTTTACCCAGGAGTACGAGTACAGGACAGAACAAGGCTGCTTCTGACTGTACTACCCAGGAGTACGAGTACAGGACAGAACAAGGCTGCTTCTGACTGTTCTACCCAGGAGTACGAGTACAGGACAGAACAAGGCTGCTTCTGACTGTTTTACCCAGGAGTACGAGTACAGGACAGAACAAGGCTGCTTCTGACTGTTCTACCCAGGAGTACGAGTACAGGACAGAACAAGGCTGCTTCCGACTGTACTACCCAGGAGTACGAGTACAGGACAGAACAAGGCTGCTTCCGACTGTACTACCCAGGAGTACGAGTACAGGACAGAACAAGGCTGCTTCTGACTGTTCTACCCAGGAGTACGAGTACAGGACAGAACAAGGCTGCTTCTGACTGTTCTACCCAGGAGTACGAGTACAGGACAGAACAAGGCTGCTTCCGACTGTTCAACAACAGATGCCCGGAGCTGACACAGTCGTAGTCCATGTGGGGTCAAATGACATCAGGAGGGCTAGGAACATTTAAAACATTTATTTTAAAGAACTGATTCTAGCACCGGGGTGGCTGGGTAGCCTAGTGGTTAGAGTGTTGGACTAGTAACTGAAAGGTTGCAAGTTCAAATCCCCGAGCTGACAAGGTACAAATCTGTTGTTCTGCCCCTGAACAAGGCAGTTAACCCCACTGTTCCTAGTCCGTCATTGAAAATAATAATTTGCTCTTAACTGACTTGCCTAGTTAAAAAAAAAAGGTTAAATAAATAAATATAAAAATTGAAAGATTCCAAAAAGCGTCCAACCATTTCAGGTCCAGTACCATCGTTGGGCCGCGGGTGTGAAAGATTCAGCAGACTGCTGGCATTACACATCTGGCTAAAAGACTACTGTAGCTCCGCTGGAGTCACTTTTATTGATAACTTTGACAAACTTCTGGAAACAGAAGATACTCTACAGGAATGACGGAGTCCATCCAAATCATCTTGGACTCTGTCCACACATTTAAAGGCTGTGTTAAGACTCCTCAATGACCCAAGACCAGCTCAATTAATCCCGACCATGATGAAGGCCTCTCTTAAATTGCATATTCAACAACTTACTTTTTTTTGTTTTAACTGAAGTTGGGATTAATAAGGCCTATTTCTTCTCAGCTACATTTATGCCTTAACTAGATTATGGGGATATTTTATATATGAATGCTTCCGCTCAGTGTTTGAGATCAATTGACACCCTTTACCATGGCACTTCGAGATGTATTTTAAACTGCAAAACCCTTACGCACCACTGCACTTTGTATACCAGGGTTGGCTGGCCTTCTCTAGTCACTCGTAGGCTCAGTCACTGGTATACTTTTATTTACAAAGCCCTTTTGGGTTTATTACCGTTTTATTTGGGCTTTTTTATTGTTCAGAAATGTGCTGGGTCGTCTCTTCGTTCGCGGGACTTTATCCTGCTAGCTGTTCCAAATGTCCGAACTGAATTTGGTAAAAGGGCTTTTATGTACTCTGCCCCATCGTCTTGGAACGCCTTACAAAATACTTGTAAACTGGAAGAACTTGTCCTGATTGGTGTTTTTAAATCACTGATGAAGGATTTAGAGGCTGATTCCCTGACCTGTCAATGTTTTTAATTTGCTGTTTTATGATTTTGTTCTTTGTTCTTGTGAATTCTATGTTTTTTTACTAGATTACTTGTAGTGATTCATGTTGTCTGTCTGTAATTTTTGTAATGACTTGGTGCTGCCTATCTTGGCCAGGACGCTCTTGAAAAAGAGATATCAAATCTCAATAAGCCCTTCCTGGTTAAATAAAGGTTAAATAAATAAAAAATGAATTAAATAGAATTGTGACAATGACTTGTCATAATGCTGCATCAAATGTACATTATCCCAGTGGTGTTGGCAGACACAATGTACAGTTGAAGTGGAAGTTTACATACACTTAGGTTGGAGTCATTAAAACTCGTTTTTCAACCACTCCACAAATGTCTTGTTAACAAACTATAGTTTTGGCAAGTCGGTTAGGACATCTACTTTGTATATGACACAAGTAATTTTTCCAACAATTGTTTACAGACAGATTATTTCACTTATAATTCACTGTATCACAATTCCAGTGGGTCAGAAGTTTACATACACTAAGTTGACTGTGCCTTTAAACAGCTTGGAAAATTCCAGAAAATGATGTCATGGCTTTAGAAGCTTCTGATAGGCTAATTGACATGATTTAAGTCAATTGGAGGTGTACCTGTGGATGTATATGGAAAAATCAAAAGAAATCAGACTTCAGAAAACAAATTGTAGACCTCCACAAGTCTGGTTCATCCTTGGGAGCAATTTCCAAATGGCTGAAGGTACCACGTTCATCTGTACAAACAATAGTACGCAAGTATAAACACCATGGGACCACGCAGCTGTCATACCGCTCAGGAAGGAGACACATTCTGTCTCCGAGATATGAACGGACTTTGGTGCAAAAAGTGAAAATCAATCCCAGAACAACAGCAAAGGACCTTGTGAAGGTGCTGGAGGAAACAGGTACAAAAGTATCTATATCCACAGTAAAACGAGTCCTATATCGACATAACCTGAAAGGCCGCTCAGCAAGGAAGAAGCCACTGCTCCAAAACCGCCATAAAAAAGCCAGACTACGGTTTGCCACTGCACATGGGGACAAAGATCGTATTTTTTGGAGAAATGTCCTCTGGTCTGATGAAACAAAAATAGAACTGTTTGGCCATAATGACCATCGTTATGTTTGGAGGAAGAAGGGGGAGGCTTGCAAGCCGAAGAACACCATCCCAACCGTGAAGCACGGGGGTGGCAGGATCATGTTGTGGGGGTGCTTTGCTGCAGGAGGGACTGGTGCACTTCACAAAATAGATGGCATCATGAGCGAGGAAAATTATGTAGATATATTGAAGCAACATCTCAAGACATCAGTCAGGAAGTTAAAGCTTGGTCGCAAATGGGTCTTCCAAATGGACAATGACCCCAAGCATACTTCCAAAGTTGTGGCAAAATGGCTTAAGGACAACAAAGTCAAGGTATTGGAGTGGCCATCACAAAGCCCTGACCTCAATCCTTTAGAAAATTTGTGGGCAGAACTGAAAAAGTGTGTGCGAGCAAGGAGGCCTACAAACCTGACTCAGTGTGGCCCAGTCTGTTCCTCGCTCATCTTAAAACGGCACCGACCCCCACATGTGTAGGTGTGTGTCTCACCTGTAGTATGTCTGGTGTACATGTGTAGGTGTGTATCTCACCTGTAGTATGTCTGGTGTACATGTGTAGGTGTGTATCTCACCTGTAGTATGTCTGGTGTACATGTGTAGGTGTGTGTGTAGGTGTCTCACCTGTAGTATGTCTGTTTTGAGCTGTAGCTCCGTCGACGGGGCAGAGTGCATCAGACCCAGTAATGTTCCCATGTCATCATCTCCACTAGAGGACAGAACCAGCTGCTGGATGATCATCAGAGCATGTTCCCTACACTGATCATACTTCACTATGTTGTGGACACAACGCGCACCTCCAAACTCTCTGAACAGACCTGGAGGGGGGAGACAGAGAGGAGACAAGGGGGTGAGAGGAGAGAGGAGACAGAGAGGAGACGAGGGGGTGAGAGGAGACAGAGAGGAGACAGAGAGGAGACAGAGAAGAGGACGAGGGGGTGAGAGGAGAGGAGACAGAGAGGAGACGAGGGGGTGAGAGGAAAGAGTAGACAGAGAGGAGACGAGGGGGTGAGAGGAGACGAGGCGGTGAGAGGAGAGGAGACAGAGATTAAACTCTTGACTTTATTCACCTATCACACAGACTCTCCCTCACACACATCTCTATTGACTCTTCAGATGGAGAACACAAAGTCATCACTTTATAGTCTCACATCCATTACCTTTCCTTCCTCAGAGAGAGCGAGGAGAGAGAGAGAGAGAGCGAGGAGAGAGAGAGAGAGCGAGGAGAGAGAGAGAGCGAGGAGAGAGAGAGACCGAGAGAAAGTACGAGGAGAGAGGGAGAGAGGAGAGAGAGAGAGAGCGAGGAGAGAGGGAGAGAGCGAGGAGAGAGGGACAGAGGAGAGAGAGAGAGCGAGGAGAGAGGGACAGAGGAGAGAGAGAGCGCGAGGAGAGAGGGACAGAGGAGAGAGAGAGAGTGAGGAGAGAGAGAGCGAGAAGAGAGAGCGAGGAGAGAGAGAGAGCGAGGAGAGCGAGAGCAAGGAGAGAGAGAGAGAGCGAGGAGAGAGAGAGAGCGAGGAGAGAGAGAGAGCAAGGAGAGAGAGAGAGCGAGGAGAGCGAGAGCAAGGAGAGAGAGAGAGCGAGGAGAGAGAGAGAGCGAGGAGAGAGAGAGAACAAGGAGAGAGAGAGAGAGAGGAGAGAGAGCGAGGAGAGCGAGAGCAAGGAGAGAGAGAGAGCGAGGAGAGAGAGAGAGCGAGGAGAGAGAGAGAGCAAGGAGAGAGAGAGAGAGAGAGAGAGAGAGAGAGAGAGAGAGAGAGAGAGGAGACTGCTGAATAAATATATGATGGACGTGACTTTGCATTTCTAAGGTAAGGAATCCATATAGGCGGCCACTCAAGATAAACGAAGAGTGTTTTTCTATCCAGTGTCACATGATACAGGAGTGACCGCAGAAGTGAAACCAGCGAGCCTGTCGGCCTGATCCCTGGAGAATACTAAACACTTCCTCTATCTAGACAGAGACAGAGAGACAGAGACAGAGAGAGAGACACAGACAGAGAGAGAGACAAAGAGAGAGAGAGACAGACAGAGACAGAGAGACACAGAGAGACACAGAGAGAGAGAGAGAGACAGACAGAGAGACAGACAGACAGAGAGAGACAGACAGAGAGAGAGAGACAGACAGAGAGAGAGAGAGAGACAGACAGAGAGAGAGAGAGAGACAGGGACAAAGCAAGAAGAGCATTCTATGCCATTAAAAGGAACATTAAATCAAATTTATAATTACAATTTGTCTGAAAATGTTCCAATCAGTTATAGAACCAATTGCTCTATATGGCAGTGAAGTATGGAGTCCACTGTCTAACAATGAATTTACCAAATGGGACAAACATCCAATCGAAAGACTGCATGCAGAGTTTTGCCAGACTGTTTTTATGTGTGTGCGGCGGTCTTGGATGGTTGAGGGGCAGCTCTTGGGGAACTGTGGGGGAGAGTCTTGGTGAAAAATTATAAAAAGAAGAACTCCAAATAAAGAATGTGGATCAGAATTGGGCCGATACCCCCCTCCTCATTAGAATAGACAAAAGAGCCATCAGATTTTACAACCATCTAAAAACAAATGACCCAAAAAACATTCCATCACACAGCTCTACAACGTCAAGAGATGAAACCAGAGAAGAGTCCCCTCAGCCAGCTGGTTCTGAGGCTCAGTTCACTAACCCAAACCAACACTCAGGACAGCACTCAGCCAGCTGGTTCTGAGGCTCAGTTCACTAACCCAAACCAACCCCATAGAGCCTCAGGACAGCACTCAGCCAGCTGGTTCTGAGGCTCAGTTCACTAACCCAAACCAACACTCAGGACAGCACTCAGCCAGCTGGTTCTGAGGCTCAGTTCACTAACCCAAACCAACCCCATAGAGCCTCAGGACAGCAGTCAGCCAGCTGGTTCTGAGGCTCAGTTCACTAACCCAAACCAACACTCAGGACAGCACTCAGCCAGCTGGTTCTGAGGCTCAGTTCACTAACCCAAACCAACACTCAGGACAGCACTCAGCCAGCTGGTTCTGAGGCTCAGTTCACTAACCCAAACCAACACTCAGGACAGCACTCAGCCAGCTGGTTCTGAGGCTCAGTTCACTAACCCAAACCAACACTCAGGACAGCACTCAGCCAGCTGGTTCTGAGGCTCAGTTCACTAACCCAAACCAATCCCATAGAGCCTCAGGACAGCACTCAGCCAGCTGGTTCTGAGGCTCAGTTCACTAACCCAAACCAACACTCAGGACAGCACTCAGCCAGCTGGTTCTGAGGCTCAGTTCACTAACCCAAACCAACACTCAGGACAGCACTCAGCCAGCTGGTTCTGAGGCTCAGTTCACTAACCCAAACCAACACTCAGGACAGCACTCAGCCAGCTGGTTCTGAGGCTCAGTTCACTAACCCAAACCAATCCCATAGAGCCTCAGGACAGCAGTCAGCCAGCTGGTTCTGAGGCTCAGTTCACTAACCCAAACCAATCCCATAGAGCCTCAGGACAGCACTCAGCCAGCTGGTTCTGAGGCTCAGTTCACTAACCCAAACCAATCCCATAGAGCCTCAGGACAGCAGTCAGCCAGCTGGTTCTGAGGCTCAGTTCACTAACCCAAACCAATCCCATAGAGCCTCAGGACAGCACTCAGCCAGCTGGTTCTGAGGCTCAGTTCACTAACCCAAACCAACACTCAGGACAGCACTCAGCCAGCTGGTTCTGAGGCTCAGTTCACTAACCCAAACCAACACTCAGCACAGCACTCAGCCAGCTGGTTCTGAGGCTCAGTTCACTAACCCAAACCAACACTCAGGAGAGCACTCAGCCAGCTGGTTCTGAGGCTCAGTTCACTAACCCAAACAAACCCCATAGAGCCTCAGGACAGCAGTCAGCCAGCTGGTTCTGAGGCTCAGTTCACTAACCCAAACCAACCCCATAGAGCCTCAGGACAGCACTCAGCCAGCTGGTTCTGAGGCTCAGTTCACTAACCCAAACCAACCCAATAGAGACTCAGGACAGCACTCAGCCAGCTGGTTCTGAGGCTCAGTTCACTAACCCAAACCAATCCCATAGAGCCTCAGGACAGCACTCAGCCAGCTGGTTCTGAGGCTCAGTTCACTAACCCAAACCAATCCCATAGAGCCTCAGGACAGCAGTCAGCCAGCTGGTTCTGAGGCTCAGTTCACTAACCCAAACCAATCCCATAGAGCCTCAGGACAGCACTCAGCCAGCTGGTTCTGAGGCTCAGTTCACTAACCCAAACCAACACTCAGGACAGCACTCAGCCAGCTGGTTCTGAGGCTCAGTTCACTAACCCAAACCAACACTCAGGACAGCACTCAGCCAGCTGGTTCTGAGGCTCAGTTCACTAACCCAAACCAACACTCAGGACAGCACTCAGCCAGCTGGTTCTGAGGCTCAGTTCACTAACCCAAACAAACCCCATAGAGCCTCAGGACAGCAGTCAGCCAGCTGGTTCTGAGGCTCAGTTCACTAACCCAAACCAACCCCATAGAGCCTCAGGACAGCAGTCAGCCAGCTGGTTCTGAGGCTCAGTTCACTAACCCAAACCAACCCAATAGAGCCTCAGGACAGCCCTCAGCCAGCTGGTTCTGAGGCTCAGTTCACTAACCCAAACCAATCCCATAGAGCCTCAGGACAGCACTCAGCCAGCTGGTTCTGAGGCTCAGTTCACTAACCCAAACCAATCCCATAGAGCCTCAGGACAGCAGTCAGCCAGCTGGTTCTGAGGCTCAGTTCACTAACCCAAACCAATCCCATAGAGCCTCAGGACAGCACTCAGCCAGCTGGTTCTGAGGCTCAGTTCACTAACCCAAACCAACACTCAGGACAGCACTCAGCCAGCTGGTTCTGAGGCTCAGTTCACTAACCCAAACCAACACTCAGGACAGCACTCAGCCAGCTGGTTCTGAGGCTCAGTTCACTAACCCAAACCAACACTCAGGACAGCACTCAGCCAGCTGGTTCTGAGGCTCAGTTCACTAACCCAAACCAACACTCAGGACAGCACTCAGCCAGCTGGTTCTGAGGCTCAGTTCACTAACCCAAACCAATCCCATAGAGCCTCAGGACAGCACTCAGCCAGCTGGTTCTGAGGCTCAGTTCACTAACCCAAACCAACCCCATAGAGCCTCAGGACAGCAGTCAGCCAGCTGGTTCTGAGGCTCAGTTCACTAACCCAAACCAACCCCATAGAGCCTCAGGACAGCACTCAGCCAGCTGGTTCTGAGGCTCAGTTCACTAACCCAAACAAACCCCATAGAGCCTCAGGACAGCAGTCAGCCAGCTGGTTCTGAGGCTCAGTTCACTAACCCAAACCAATCCCATAGAGCCTCAGGACAGCACTCAGCCAGCTGGTTCTGAGGCTCAGTTCACTAACCCAAACCAACACTCAGGACAGCACTCAGCCAGCTGGTTCTGAGGCTCAGTTCACTAACCCAAACCAACACTCAGGACAGCACTCAGCCAGCTGGTTCTGAGGCTCAGTTCACTAACCCAAACCAATCCCATAGAGCCTCAGGACAGCAGTCAGCCAGCTGGTTCTGAGGCTCAGTTCACTAACCCAAACCAACCCAATAGAGCCTCAGGACAGCCCTCAGCCAGCTGGTTCTGAGGCTTCAGTTCAGTGTGTGTGGTGTGTGTGTACCTGCATTGGTGTTGGAGCCTTGTAGCAGGACAGTCAGAGTCTCCATGACCAGCCAGGCCAACTGTCTCTGTTCCTCCGCTACACTGCTGCTGCAGTCACCTAGAGATAGAGAGATGGAGGGGAGACAGAAAAGGAGAGGGGGAAGACAGAGAAGGAGGAGAGAAGGAGAGGGGGAAGTGAGAGAGAAGGAGAGTGGGGAGGAGAGAGAAGGAGAGGGGGGAGGAGAGAGAAGGAGAGGGGGGAGGAGAGAGAAGGAGAGGGGGAGGAGAGAGAAGGAGAGGGGGGAGGAGAGAGAAGGAGAGGGGGGAGGAGAGGGAAGGAGAGGGGGGAGGAGAGAGAAGGAGAGGGGGGAGGAGAGAGAAGGAGAGGGGGGAGGAGAGGGAAGGAGAGGGGGGAGGAGAGAGAAGGAGAGGGGGGAGGAGAGAGAAGGAGAGGGGGGAGGAGAGAGAAGGAGAGGGGGAGGAGAGAGAAGGAGAGGGGGAGGAGAGAGAAGGAGAGGGGGGAGGAGAGGGAAGGAGAGGGGGGAGGAGAGAAGGAGAGGGGGAGGAGAGAGAAGGAGGAGAGAGAAGGAGAGGGGGAGGAGAGAGAAGGAGAGGGGGGAGGAGAGAGAAGGAGAGGGGGGAGGAGAGGGAAGGAGAGAAGGAGAGGGGGAGGAGAGAGAAGGAGAGGGGGGAGGAGAGAGAAGGAGAGGGGGGAGGAGAGGGAAGGAGGAGAGAGAAGGAGAGGGGGAGGAGAGAGAAGGAGAGGGGGGAGGAGAGAGAAGGAGAGGGGGGAGGAGAGAGAAGGAGAGGGGGGAGGAGAGGGAAGGAGAGAAGGAGAGGGGGAGGAGAGAGAAGGAGAGGGGGGAGGAGAGAAGGAGAGGGGGAGGAGAGAGAAGGAGGAGAGAGAAGGAGAGGGAGGAGAGAGAAGGAGAGGGGGGAAAGCAGAAGATCATTACCCCCCAGGTGAACCCTCTGTTCCATTATCCCCAGGTGAACCCTCTGTTCCATTACCCCCCAGATGAACCCTCTGTTCCATTACCCCCCAGGTGAACCCTCTGTTCCATTATCCCCCAGGTGAACCCTCTGTTCCATTACCCCTCAGGTGAACCCTCTGTTCCATTACCCCCCAGGTGAACCCTCTGTTCCATTACCCCCCAGGTGAACCCTCTGTTCCATTATCCCCAGGTGAACCCTCTGTTCCATTATCCCTCAGGTGAACCCTCTGTTCCATTACCCCCCAGGTGAACCCTCTGTTCCATTATCCCCCAGGTGAACCCTCTGTTCCGTTACCCCCCAGGTGAACCCTCTGTTCCATTACCCCCCAGGTGAACCCTCTGTTCCATTATCCCCAGGTGAACCCTCTGTTCCATTATCCCTCAGGTGAACCCTCTGTTCCATTACCCCCCAGGTGAACCCTCTGTTCCATTATCCCCAGGTGAACCCTCTGTTCCATTATCCCTCAGGTGAACCCTCTGTTCCATTACCCCCCAGGTGAACCCTCTGTTCCATTAACCCCCAGGTGAACCCTCTGTTCCATTATCCCCAGGTGAACCCTCTGTTCCATTATCCCCCAGGTGAACCCTCTGTTCCATTATCCCCCAGGTGAACCCTCTGTTCCATTATCCCCCAGGTGAACCCTCTGTTCCATTATCCCCCAGGTGAACCCTCTGTTCCATTACCCCCCAGATGAACCCTCTGTTCGATTATCCCCCAGGTGAACCCTCTGTTCCATTATCCCCAGGTGAACCCTCTGTTCCATTACCCCCCAGATGAACCCTCTGTTCCATTATCCCCCAGGTGAACCCTCTGTTCCATTATCCCCCAGGTGAACCCTCTGTTCCATTATCCCCCAGGTGAACTCTCTGTTCCATTACCCCCCAGGTGAACCCTCTGTTCCATTATCCCCCAGGTGAACCCTCTGTTCCATTACCCCCCAGGTGAACCCTCTGTTCCATTACCCCCCAGGTGAACTCTCTGTTCCATTATCCCCCAGGTGAACCCTCTGTTCCATTACCCCCCAGGTGAACCCTCTGTTCCATTATCCCCAGGTGAACCCTCTGTTCCATTACCCCCCAGGTGAACCCTCTGTTCCATTACCCCCCAGGTGAACCCTCTGTTCCATTACCCCCCAGGTGAACCCTCTGTTCCATTATCCCCCAGGTGAACCCTCTGTTCCATTACCCCCCAGGTGAACCCTCTGTTCCATTATCCCCCAGATGAACCCTCTGTTCCATTATCCCCAGGTGAACCCTCTGTTCCATTACCCCCCAGGTGAACCCTCTGTTCCATTATCCCCAGGTGAACCCTCTGTTCCATTACCCCCCAGGTGAACCCTCTGTTCCATTATCCCCAGGTGAACCCTCTGTTCCATTACCCCCCAGGTGAACCCTCTGTTCCATTACCCCCCAGGTGAACCCTCTATTCCATTATCCCCCAGGTGAACCCTCTGTTCCATTACCCCCCAGGTGAACCCTCTGTTCCATTACCCCCAGGTGAACCCTCTGTTCCATTACCCCCCAGGTGAACCCTCTGTTCCATTACCCCCCAGGTGAACCCTCTGTTCCATTATCCCCAGGTGAACCCTCTGTTCCATTACCCCCCAGGTGAACCCTCTGTTCCATTACCCCCCAGGTGAACCCTCTGTTCCATTATCCCCAGGTGAACCCTCTGTTCCATTACCCCCCAGGTGAACCCTCTGTTCCATTACCCCCCAGGTGAACCCTCTGTTCCATTATCCCCCAGGTGAACCCTCTGTTCCATTACCCCCCAGGTGAACCCTCTGTTCCATTACCCCCCAGGTGAACCCTCTGTTCCATTACCCCCCAGGTGAACCCTCTGTTCCATTATCCCCCAGGTGAACCCTCTGTTCCATTACCCCCCAGGTGAACCCTCTGTTCCATTACCCCCCAGGTGAACCCTCTGTTCCATTATCCCTCAGGTGAACCCTCTGTTCCATTACCCCCCAGGTGAACCCTCTGTTCCGTTACCCCTCAGGTGAACCCTCTGTTCCATTACCCCCCAGGTGAACCCTCTGTTCCGTTACCCCTCAGGTGAACCCTCTGTTCCATTACCCCCCAGGTGAACCCTCTGTTCCATTACCCCCCAGGTGAACCCTCTGTTCCATTATCCCTCAGGTGAACCCTCTGTTCCATTACCCCCAGGTGAACCCTCTGTTCCATTATCCCTCAGGTGAACCCTCTGTTCCATTATCCCCCAGGTGAACCCTCTGTTCCATTACCCCCCAGGTGAACCCTCTGTTCCATTACCCCCAGGTGAACCCTCTGTTCCATTATCCCCCAGGTGAACCCTCTGTTCCATTATCCCCCAGATGAACCCTCTGTTCCATTATCCCCCAGGTGAACCCTCTGTTCCGTTACCCCCCAGGTGAACCCTCTGTTCCATTACCCCCAGGTGAACCCTCTGTTCCATTATCCCCCAGGTGAACCCTCTGTTCCATTATCCCCCAGATGAACCCTCTGTTCCATTATCCCCCAGATGAACCCTCTGTTCCGTTACCCCCCAGGTGAACCCTCTGTTCCGTTACCCCCCAGGTGAACCCTCTGTTCCATTATCCCCCAGGTGAACCCTCTGTTCCATTAT
>NC_138314.1:46470000-46560000 GCF_965601325.2 Salmo salar
AGCGTTGCTCGCCGCAAGGCAACGCCATATGAAGAACAGGGAACCTTGACGTATTCTCTCCTGAAGACATACTGAAAGTACTGAGAGACAAGTTCTTCCCCCACCAGACAACGCCACCGTCTGTCTTTCTGCAAGCTGAGGATGAACGGCTGTCAAACATCATGGTTCTGTCACTAGCCTCACTGTGACTGTCTGTGTCTGTCTGTGTGTCTGTGACCTGTGTGTCTGTGACCTGTGTGTCTGTGACCTGTGTGTCTGTGTGTCTGTGACCTGTGTGTGTCTGTGACCCTGTGACCTGTGTGTGTCTGTGACCTGTGTGTGTCTGTGACCTGTGTGTGTCTGTGACCTGTGTGTGTCTGTGACCTGTGTGTGTCTGTGACCTCCATTTACTGGATGAACAACACAGGTAGGCAAACTGAAACACACCAGGAGCGATCGTCCCTAGTATATAAACCCTTGTATATAAAGTATATGACTAAAATGTCAATGTAAAATGTTCTGTTATATAGACTACAGGGTTCCTACAGGGTTCTGTTATATAGACTACAGGGTTCCTACAGGGTTCTGTTATATAGACTACAGGGTTCCTACAGGGTTCTGTTATATAGACTACAGGGTTCTGTTATATAGCCTACAGGGTTCTGTTATATAGCCTACAGGGTTCTGTTATATAGACTACAGGGTTCCTACAGGGTTCTGTTATATAGACTACAGGGTTCTGTTATATAGACTACAGGGTTCTGTTATATAGACTACAGGGTTCTGTTATATAGACTACAGGGTTCCTACAGGGTTCTGTTATATAGACTACAGGGTTCCTACAGGGTTCTGTTATATAGACTACAGGGTTCTGTTATATAGACTACAGGGTTCTGTTATATAGCCTACAGGGTTCTGTTATATAGACTACAGGGTTCCTACAGGGTTCTGTTATATAGACTACAGGGTTCTGTTATATAGACTACAGGGTTCTGTTATATAGACTACAGGGTTCTGTTATATAGACTACAGGGTTCCTACAGGGTTCTGTTATATAGACTACAGGGTTCCTACAGGGTTCTGTTATATAGACTACAGGGTTCTGTTATATAGACTACAGGGTTCTGTTATATAGACTACAGGGTTCTGTTATATAACCTACAGGGTTCTGTTATATAGACTACAGGGTTCTGTTATATAGACTACAGGGTTCTGTTATATAGACTACAGGGTTCTGTTATATAGACTACAGGGTTCTGTTATATAGACTACAGGGTTCTGTTATATAGACTACAGGGTTCCTACAGGGTTCTGTTATATAGACTACAGGGTTCTGTTATATAGACTACAGGGTTCTGTTATATAGACTACAGGGTTCCTACAGGGTTCTGTTATATAGACTACAGGGTTCTGTTATATAGACTACAGGGTTCTGTTATATAACCTACAGGGTTCTGTTACATAGACTACAGGGTTCTGTTATATAGACTACAGGGTTCTGTTATATAGACTACAGGGTTCCTACAGGGTTCTGTTATATAGACTACAGGGTTCTGTTATATAGACTACAGGGTTCTGTTATATAGACTACAGGGTTCCTACAGGGTTCTGTTATATAGACTACAGGGTTCTGTTATATAGCCTACAGGGTTCTGTTATATAGACTACAGGGTTCCTACAGGGTTCTGTTATATAGACTACAGGGTTCTGTTATATAGACTACAGGGTTCTGTTATATAGCCTACAGGGTTCTGTTATATAGACTACAGGGTTCCTACAGGGTTCTGTTATATAGACTACAGGGTTCTGTTATATAGACTACAGGGTTCTGTTATATAGACTACAGGGTTCTGTTATATAGACTACAGGGTTCCTACAGGGTTCTGTTATATAGACTACAGGGTTCCTACAGGGTTCTGTTATATAGACTACAGGGTTCTGTTATATAGACTACAGAGTTCTGTTATATAGACTACAGGGTTCTGTTATATAACCTACAGGGTTCTGTTATATAGACTACAGGGTTCCTACAGGGTTCTGTTATATAGACTACAGGGTTCTGTTATATAGACTACAGGGTTCTGTTATATAGACTACAGGGTTCTGTTATATAGACTACAGGGTTCTGTTATATAGACTACAGGGTTCCTACAGGGTTCTGTTATATAGACTACAGGGTTCTGTTATATAGACTACAGGGTTCTGTTATATAGACTACAGGGTTCCTACAGGGTTCTGTTATATAGACTACAGGGTTCTGTTATATAGACTACAGGGTTCTGTTATATAACCTACAGGGTTCTGTTATATAGACTACAGGGTTCTGTTATATAGACTACAGGGTTCTGTTATATAGACTACAGGGTTCTGTTATATAGACTACAGGGTTCTGTTATATAACCTACAGGGTTCTGTTATATAGACTACAGGGTTCTGTTATATAGACTACAGGGTTCTGTTATATAGACTACAGGGTTCCTACAGGGTTCTGTTATATAGACTACAGGGTTCTGTTATATAGACTACAG
This sequence comes from Salmo salar, assembly GCF_965601325.2. Taxonomy (NCBI): domain Eukaryota; kingdom Metazoa; phylum Chordata; class Actinopteri; order Salmoniformes; family Salmonidae; genus Salmo; species Salmo salar. Next base: position 46,472,508 of record NC_138314.1, read on the forward strand.
GGTTCTGTTATATAGACTACAGGGTTCCTACAGGGTTCTGTTATATAGACTACAGGGTTCTGTTATATAGCCTACAGGGTTCTGTTATATAGACTACAGGGTTCCTACAGGGTTCTGTTATATAGACTACAGGGTTCTGTTATATAGACTACAGGGTTCTGTTATATAGACTACAAGGTTCTGTTATATAGACTACAGGGTTCCTACAGGGTTCTGTTATATAGACTACAGGGTTCTGTTATATAGACTACAGGGTTCCTACAGGGTTCTGTTATATAGACTACAGGGTTCTGTTATATAGACTACAGGGTTCTGTTATATAGACTACAAGGTTCTGTTATATAGACTACAGGGTTCCTACAGGGTTCTGTTATATAGACTACAGGGTTCTGTTATATAGACTACAGGGTTCCTACAGGGTTCTGTTATATAGACTACAGGGTTCTGTTATATAGCCTACAGGGTTCTGTTATATAGACTACAGGGTTCTGTTATATAGACTACAGGGTTCTGTTATATAGACTACAGGGTTCTGTTATATAGACTACCGGGTTCTGTTATATAGACTACAGGGTTCTGTTATATAGACTACAGGGTTCCTACAGGGTTCTGTTATATAGACTACAGGGTTCTGTTATATAGACTACAGGGTTCTGTTATATAGACTACAGGGTTCTGTTATATAGACTACAGGGTTCTGTTATATAGACTACAGGGTTCCTACAGGGTTCTGTTATATAGACTACAGGGTTCTGTTATATAGACTACAGGGTTCTGTTATATAGACTACAGGGTTCCTACAGGGTTCTGTCATATAGACTACAGGGTTCTGTTATATAGACTACAGGGTTCTGTTATATAGACTACAGGGTTCTGTTATATAGACTACAGGGTTCTGTTATATAGACTACAGGGTTCTGTTATATAGACTACAGGGTTCTGTTACATAACCTACAGGGTTCTGTTATATAGACTACAGGGTTCTGTTATATAGACTACAGGGTTCTGTTATATAGACTACAGGGTTCCTACAGGGTTCTGTTATATAGACTACAGGGTTCTGTTATATAGACTACAGGGTTCTGTTATATAGACTACAGGGTTCCTACAGGGTTCTGTTATATAGACTACAGGGTTCTGTTATATAGCCTACAGGGTTCTGTTATATAGACTACAGGGTTCCTACAGGGTTCTGTTATATAGACTACAGGGTTCTGTTATATAGACTACAGGGTTCTGTTATATAGACTACAAGGTTCTGTTATATAGACTACAGGGTTCCTACAGGGTTCTGTTATATAGACTACAGGGTTCTGTTATATAGACTACAGGGTTCCTACAGGGTTCTGTTATATAGACTACAGGGTTCTGTTATATAGACTACAGGGTTCTGTTATATAGACTACAAGGTTCTGTTATATAGACTACAGGGTTCCTACAGGGTTCTGTTATATAGACTACAGGGTTCTGTTATATAGACTACAGGGTTCCTACAGGGTTCTGTTATATAGACTACAGGGTTCTGTTATATAGCCTACAGGGTTCTGTTATATAGACTACAGGGTTCTGTTATATAGACTACAGGGTTCTGTTATATAGACTACAGGGTTCTGTTATATAGACTACCGGGTTCTGTTATATAGACTACAGGGTTCTGTTATATAGACTACAGGGTTCCTACAGGGTTCTGTTATATAGACTACAGGGTTCTGTTATATAGACTACAGGGTTCTGTTATATAGACTACAGGGTTCTGTTATATAGACTACAGGGTTCTGTTATATAACCTACAGGGTTCTGTTATATAGACTACAGGGTTCTGTTATATAGACTACAGGGTTCTGTTATATAGACTACAGGGTTCCTACAGGGTTCTGTTATATAGACTACAGGGTTCTGTTATATAGACTACAGGGTTCTGTTATATAGACTACAGGGTTCCTACAGGGTTCTGTTATATAGACTACAGGGTTCTGTTATATAGCCTACAGGGTTCTGTTATATAGACTACAGGGTTCCTACAGGGTTCTGTTATATAGACTACAGGGTTCTGTTATATAGACTACAAGGTTCTGTTATATAGACTACAGGGTTCCTACAGGGTTCTGTTATATAGACTACAGGGTTCTGTTATATAGACTACAGGGTTCCTACAGGGTTCTGTTATATAGACTACAGGGTTCTGTTATATAGCCTACAGGGTTCTGTTATATAGACTACAGGGTTCTGTTATATAGACTACAGGGTTCTGTTATATAGACTACAGGGTTCCTACAGGGTTCTGTTATATAGACTACAGGGTTCTGTTATATAGCCTACAGGGTTCTGTTATATAGACTACAGGGTTCTGTTATATAGACTACAGGGTTCTGTTATATAGACTACAGGGTTCTGTTATATAGACTACCGGGTTCTGTTATATAGACTACAGGGTTCTGTTATATAGACTACAGGGTTCCTACAGGGTTCTGTTATATAGACTACAGGGTTCTGTTATATAGACTACAGGGTTCTGTTATATAGACTACAGGGTTCCTACAGGGTTCTGTTATATAACCTACAGGGTTCTGTTATATAGACTACAGGGTTCTGTTATATAGACTACAGGGTTCTGTTATATAGACTACAGGGTTCTGTTATATAGACTACAGGGTTCTGTTATATAGACTACAGGGTTCCTACAGGGTTCTGTTATATAACCTACAGGGTTCTGTTATATAGACTACAGGGTTCTGTTATATAGACTACAGGGTTCTGTTATATAGACTACAGGGTTCTGTTATATAGACTACAGGGTTCCTACAGGGTTCTGTTATATAGACTACAGGGTTATGTTATATAGACTACAGGGTTCTGTTATATAGACTACGGGGTTCTGTTATATAGACTACAGGGTTCCTACAGGGTTCTGTTATATAACCTACAGGGTTCTGTTATATAGAGTACAGGGTTCTGTTATATAGACTACAGGGTTCTGTTATATAGACTACAGGGTTCTGTTATATAGACTACAGGGTTCTGTTATGTAGACTACAGGGTTCTGTTATATAGACTACAGGGTTCTGTTATATAGACTACAGGGTTCTGTTATATAGACTACCGGGTTCTGTTATATAGACTACCGGGTTCTGTTATATAGACTACAGGGTTCTGTTATATAGACTACAGGGTTCTGTTATATAGACTACAGGGTTCTGTTATATAGACTACAGGGTTCTGTTATATAGACTACAGGGTTCTGTTATATAGACTACAGGGTTCTGTTATATAGACTACAGGGTTCTGTTATATAGACTACAGGGTTCCTACAGGGTTCTGTTATATAGACTACAGGGTTCTGTTATATAGACTACAGGGTTCTGTTATATAGACTACAGGGTTCCTACAGGGTTCTGTTATATAGACTACAGGGTTCTGTTATATAGCCTACAGGGTTCTGTTATGTAGACTACAGGGTTCCTACAGGGTTCTGTTATATAGACTACAGGGTTCTGTTATATAGACTACAAGGTTCTGTTATATAGACTACAGGGTTCCTACAGGGTTCTGTTATATAGACTACAGGGTTCTGTTATATAGACTACAGGGTTCCTACAGGGTTCTGTTATATAGACTACAGGGTTCCTACAGGGTTCTGTTATATAGACTACAGGGTTCTGTTATATAGACTACAGGGTTCTGTTATATAGACTACAGGGTTCCTACAGGGTTCTGTTATATAACCTACAGGGTTCTGTTATATAGACTACAGGGTTCTGTTATATAGACTACAGGGTTCTGTTATATAGACTACAGGGTTCTGTTATATAGACTACAGGGTTCTGTTATATAGACTACAGGGGTCTGTTATATAGACTACAGGGTTCCTACAGGGTTCTGTTATATAACCTACAGGGTTCTGTTATATAGACTACAGGGTTCTGTTATATAGACTACAGGGTTCTGTTATATAGACTACAGGGTTCTGTTATATAGACTACAGGGTTCCTACAGGGTTCTGTTATATAGACTACAGGGTTATGTTATATAGACTACAGGGTTCTGTTATATAGACTACGGGGTTCTGTTATATAGACTACAGGGTTCCTACAGGGTTCTGTTATATAACCTACAGGGTTCTGTTATATAGAGTACAGGGTTCTGTTATATAGACTACAGGGTTCTGTTATATAGACTACAGGGTTCTGTTATATAGACTACAGGGTTCTGTTATGTAGACTACAGGGTTCTGTTATATAGACTACAGGGTTCTGTTATATAGACTACAGGGTTCTGTTATATAGACTACCGGGTTCTGTTATATAGACTACCGGGTTCTGTTATATAGACTACAGGGTTCTGTTATATAGACTACAGGGTTCTGTTATATAGACTACAGGGTTCTGTTATATAGACTACAGGGTTCTGTTATATAGACTACAGGGTTCTGTTATATAGACTACAGGGTTCTGTTATATAGACTACAGGGTTCCTACAGGGTTCTGTTATATAGACTACAGGGTTCTGTTATATAGACTACAGGGTTCTGTTATATAGACTACAGGGTTCCTACAGGGTTCTGTTATATAGACTACAGGGTTCTGTTATATAGCCTACAGGGTTCTGTTATGTAGACTACAGGGTTCCTACAGGGTTCTGTTATATAGACTACAGGGTTCTGTTATATAGACTACAAGGTTCTGTTATATAGACTACAGGGTTCCTACAGGGTTCTGTTATATAGACTACAGGGTTCTGTTATATAGACTACAGGGTTCCTACAGGGTTCTGTTATATAGACTACAGGGTTCTGTTATATAGCCTACAGGGTTCTGTTATATAGACTACAGGGTTCTGTTATATAGACTACAGGGTTCTGTTATATAGACTACAGGGTTCTGTTATATAGACTACCGGGTTCTGTTATATAGACTACAGGGTTCTGTTATATAGACTACAGGGTTCCTACAGGGTTCTGTTATATAGACTACAGGGTTCTGTTATATAGACTACAGGGTTCTGTTATATAGACTACAGGGTTCCTACAGGGTTCTGTTATATAACCTACAGGGTTCTGTTATATAGACTACAGGGTTCTGTTATATAGACTACAGGGTTCTGTTATATAGACTACAGGGTTCTGTTATATAGACTACAGGGTTCTGTTATATAGACTACAGGGTTCCTACAGGGTTCTGTTATATAACGTACAGGGTTCTGTTATATAGACTACAGGGTTCTGTTATATAGACTACAGGGTTCTGTTATATAGACTACAGGGTTATGTTATATAGACTACAGGGTTCTGTTATATAGACTACGGGGTTCTGTTATATAGACTACAGGGTTCCTACAGGGTTCTGTTATATAACCTACAGGGTTCTGTTATATAGAGTACAGGGTTCTGTTATATAGACTACAGGGTTCTGTTATATAGACTACAGGGTTCTGTTATATAGACTACAGGGTTCTGTTATGTAGACTACAGGGTTCTGTTATATAGACTACAGGGTTCTGTTATATAGACTACAGGGTTCTGTTATATAGACTACCGGGTTCTGTTATATAGACTACCGGGTTCTGTTATATAGACTACAGGGTTCTGTTATATAGACTACAGGGTTCTGTTATATAGACTACAGGGTTCTGTTATATAGACTACAGGGTTCTGTTATATAGACTACAGGGTTCTGTTATATAGACTACAGGGTTCCTACAGGGTTCTGTTATATAGACTACAGGGTTCTGTTATATAGACTACAGGGTTCTGTTATATAGACTACAGGGTTCCTACAGGGTTCTGTTATATAGACTACAGGGTTCTGTTATATAGCCTACAGGGTTCTGTTATGTAGACTACAGGGTTCCTACAGGGTTCTGTTATATAGACTACAGGGTTCTGTTATATAGACTACAAGGTTCTGTTATATAGACTACAGGGTTCCTACAGGGTTCTGTTATATAGACTACAGGGTTCTGTTATATAGACTACAGGGTTCCTACAGGGTTCTGTTATATAGACTACAGGGTTCTGTTATATAGCCTACAGGGTTCTGTTATATAGACTACAGGGTTCTGTTATATAGACTACAGGGTTCTGTTATATAGACTACAGGGTTCTGTTATATAGACTACCGGGTTCCTACAGGGTTCTGTTATATAGACTACAGGGTTCTGTTATATAGACTACAGGGTTCTGTTATATAGACTACAGGGTTCCTACAGGGTTCTGTTATATAACCTACAGGGTTCTGTTATATAGACTACAGGGTTCTGTTATATAGACTACAGGGTTCTGTTATATAGACTACAGGGTTCTGTTATATAGACTACAGGGTTCTGTTATATAGACTACAGGGTTCCTACAGGGTTCTGTTATATAACCTACAGGGTTCTGTTATATAGACTACAGGGTTCTGTTATATAGACTACAGGGTTCTGTTATATAGACTACAGGGTTCTGTTATATAGACTACAGGGTTCCTACAGGGTTCTGTTATATAGACTACAGGGTTATGTTATATAGACTACAGGGTTCTGTTATATAGACTACGGGGTTCTGTTATATAGACTACAGGGTTCCTACAGGGTTCTGTTATATAACCTACAGGGTTCTGTTATATAGAGTACAGGGTTCTGTTATATAGACTACAGGGTTCTGTTATATAGACTACAGGGTTCTGTTATATAGACTACAGGGTTCTGTTATGTAGACTACAGGGTTCTGTTATATAGACTACAGGGTTCTGTTATATAGACTACAGGGTTCTGTTATATAGACTACCGGGTTCTGTTATATAGACTACAGGGTTCTGTTATATAGACTACAGGGTTCTGTTATATAGACTACAGGGTTCTGTTATATAGAGACCTGGCTGAGAGGAGGAGACCTGGCTGAGAAGAGGAGACCTGGCTGAGAAGAGGAGACCTGGCTGATAGAAGGAGACCTGGCTGAGAGAAGGAGACCTGGCTGAGAAGAGGAGACCTGGCTGAGAGAAGGAGACCTGGCTGAGAAGAGGAGACCTGGCTGATAGAAGGAGACCTGGCTGAGAGGAGGAGACCTGGCTGATAGAAGGAGACCTGGCTGAGAAGAGGAGACCTGGCTGATAGAAGGAGACCTGGCTGAGAGGAGGAGACCTGGCTGATAGAAGGAGACCTGGCTGAGAAGAGGAGACCTGGCTGATAGAAGGAGACCTGGCTGAGAGGAGGAGACCTGGCTGAGAGAAGGAGACCTGGCTGAGAAGAGGAGACCTGGCTGAGAGGAGGAGACCTGGCTGAGAAGAGGAGACCTGGCTGAGAGAAGGAGACCTGGCTGAGAGAAGGAGACCTGGCTGAGAAGAGGAGACCTGGCTGAGAGAAGGAAGGTGTGAGACGGTAACCATGGTGGTAACCATGGCATTGGCCAATAGGTGAAGCAGCCTTGATCAGTGGAGCATCAAAATCATATGGAGGATTAAGATATGAGGGGTGAGATGAGGAGACTGGGACCAAGTCTCATTCTGTAGGGCTGAAATACGGACCTTCAAGACATCTGGGAATCTTTATTGTCAGGAAATGAAGGAAGAACGTACGGAGGAAGCTATGATTTTGACAGTTAGTAACCAGGTCTGGCACAGCTACCGTATAACCGACGGTTACGGTTGAAGACAGTCATGAAAAATAAAAATAATAAAATAACTGTCAGAACCCTTTTTTTGTATTTACTATAAAATGTGTTTTATTTTATGTGGAAAGAACAGCTGACTGAAGACTGGATGGCCGGGCATTCGTGAGGTTGAGTCCATTTCTGCTGTAAGCATGGACTCTACAATGTGATGAAACTTTGTTACTCGTTGCTGAAACAAGCAAGATGTTGTAGCAAAACGAGTCTTCGGTTGCCTAGGCAATTCCGCCACCCCCCCCCCCCCCCTCCTCCTCCTCCCACATGCAGTCAGGAGCGGAGGAGAGAAGAACACATATCTTTAAAGATAAAAAAAAAAAAAATATATATATATATATATATATATATATATATATATATATATATATATATAATGTTTTTTTTAATTGGCTATTCGAATGGTTACCAATAACCGCCATCAAAAATGTTGTGACGTCACAGCTCTCCTTGTAACATTTTCAGACAAAGCCAATGTGTCACTTCCCTGTTATGAGTCCATCGTTTAACATATTGTACAGTCCTATGACACTTCTGGGCAATTTTGTCTCTCACACTCCGGTGGCTTCACAGAGAGTCAGGTCAGTGCCTGGGTTCTCACGATATAGTGCATTTGGAAAGTATTCAGACCCCTCTTATTTTTCCAAATTTTGATACATAACAGCCTTATTCTAAAATGTATTAAAAACATTTTTAAATCCCCTCATCAATCTACACACAATACCCCATAATGACAAAGCAAAAACTGGTTTTAAGAAATTACTGCAAATTTATTCAGTATTCAGACCCTTTACTCAGTACTTTGTTGAAGCACCTTTAGCAGCGATTACAGCCTCAAGTCTTCTTGGGTATGACGATACAAGCTTGGCACACCTGTATTTGGGGAGTTTCTCCCATTCTTCTCTGTAGATCCTCTCAAGCTCTGTCAGGTTGGATGGGAAGCGTCACTGCACAGCTATTTTCAGGTCTCTCCAGAGATGTTCGATCAGGTTCAAGTCTGGGCTCTGGCTGGGCCACTCAAGGATATTCAGAGACTTGTCCCGAAGCCACTCCTGCGTTGTCTTGGCTGTGTGCTTAGGGTTGTTGTCCTGTTGGAAGGTAAACCTTCGCCCCAGTCTGAGGTCCTGAGCGCTCTGGAGCAGGTTTTCATCAAGGATCTCTCTGTACTTTGTTCCATTCATCTTTCCCTCGATCCTGACTAGTCTCCCAGTCCCTGCCGCTGAAAAACATCCCCACAGCATGATGCTGCCACCGCCATGCTTCACCGTAGGGATGGTGCCAGGTTTCCTCCAGACATGATGCTGCCACCGCCATGCTTCACCGTAGGGATGGTGCCAGGTTTCCAGACGTGATTCTAAACTTCTTCCATTTAAGAATGATGGAGGCCACTGTGTTCTTGGGGACCTTCAATGCCGCAGAAATGTTTTGGTCCCCTTCCCCAGATCTGTGCCTTGACACAATCCTGTCTCGGACCTCTACGGACAATTCCTTCGACCTCACGACTTGGTTTTTGCTCTGACATGCACTGTCAACTGTGGGACCTTGTATAGACAGGTGTGTGCCTTTCCAAATCATGTCCAATCAATTGAATTTACCACAGATGGACTCCAATCAAGTTGTAGAAACATCTCAAGGATGATCAATGGAAACAGGATGCACCTGAGCTCAATTTCAAGTCTCATAGCAAAGGGTCTGAAAACTTATGTAAATAAGGTATTTCTGTTATATATATATATATATATAACAGAAATACCTTATTTACATATTTATATATATATATATATATATTTTTTTATAAATTAGGAAAAACATAAAAAAAACTTTTCGCTATGTCATTATGGGGTATTGTGATGTCATTATGGGGTATTGTGATGTCATTCTGGGGTACTGTGATGTCATTCTGGGGTACTGTGATGTCATTCTGGGGTACTGTGATGTCATTCTGGGGTATTGTGATGTCATTCTGGGGTACTGTGATGTCATTCTGGGGTAGTGTGTGTAGATTGATGAGGACATTTTTTTATTTCATCCATTTTAGAATAAGGCTGTAACGTAACAAAATGTGGAAAAAGTCAAAGGGTCTGAATACTTTCCGAATGCACTGTATGGCCAAGCTACTAAGTCAGCACTTGCTTTGTTTGTGAAAATGTGTTAAATGTATTGACATTGGAAATATTTGGAGGACTGTACCTTTCCCAGAAGGCTGTGGGAGTACGAAGCCAGGGAGGAGGAAGGGAGCTCCAGTGGTTAGACCGGCCGGTTTGAGCTCTGTCACGCCATAGGTGGTTAGACATGTGACCAGACTGACCAGGTCCTTCAGAGCATCACTGCTGTCCTCCTCTTTGGTCTGCTCCAATCTGGGGGGGGGAGACATTTTAGTATAGTGAGTTATGTGATTCATGTTGCTGTCTAAATCATCTCTCGTATTTATCTCTACTAGAATATCATGTTCCTGTCTGAATCATTTCTTGTATTTATCTCAACTCACACATTATTGCTTCCAGCCTCGCATTTAGTTTGGTACAGCGGGGGTTAATATAAGCATTTAGTGTGGTACAGCGAGGGTTAATATAAGCATTTAGTGTGGTACAGTGGGGGTTAATATAAGCCTAGCATTTAGTGTGGTACAGCGGGGGTTAATATAAGCATTTAGTGTGGTACAGTGGGGGTTAATATAAGCATTTAGTTTGGTACAGTGAGGATTAATATAAGCATTTAGTGTGGTACAGCGGGGGTTAATATAAGCATTTAGTGTGGTACAGTGGGGGTTAATATAAGCATTTAGTTTGGTACAGTGAGGATTAATATAAGCATTTAGTGTGGTACAGTGGGGGTTAATATAAGCATTTTAGTGTGGTACAGCGAGGGTTAATATAAGCATTTAGTGTGGTACAGTGGGGGTTAATATAAGCCTAGCATTTAGTGTGGTACAGCGGGGGTTAATATAAGCATTTAGTGTGGTACAGTGGGGGTTAATATAAGCATTTAGTTTGGTACAGTGAGGATTAATATAAGCATTTAGTGTGGTACAGCGGGGGTTAATATAAGCATTTAGTGTGGTACAGTGGGGGTTAATATAAGCATTTAGTTTGGTACAGTGAGGATTAATATAAGCATTTAGTGTGGTACAGTGGGGGTTAATATAAGCATTTAGTGTGGTACAGCGGGGGTTAATATAAGCATTTAGTGTGGTACAGTGGGGGTTAATATAAGCATTTAGTGTGGTACAGTGGGGGTTAATATAAGCATTTAGTGTGGTACAGTGGGGGTTAATATAAGCATTTAGTGTGGTACAGTGGGGGTTAATATAAGCATTTAGTGTGGTACAGTGGGGGTTAATATAAGCATTTAGTGTGGTACAGTGGGGGTTAATATAAGGATTTAGTTTGGTACAGCGAGGATTAATATAAGCATTTAGTGTGGTACAGCGAGGGTTAATTTAAGCATTTAGTTTGGTACAGCGAGGATTAATATAAGCATTTAGTTTGGTACAGTGGGGGTTAATATTAGCATTTAGTGTGGTACAGCGGGGTTAATATAAGCCTAGCATTTAGTTTGGTACAGCGGGGATTAATATAAGCATTTAGTGTGGTACAGTGGGGATTAATATCAGCATAGCATTTAGTGTGGTACAGCAGGGATTAATATAAGCATTTAGTGTGGTACAGTGGGGGTGTTCTAAGGGGACATGTGGAATTGTTTTAAGATGGTCATATGGAATTGTTTTAAGATGGTCATACTATGGATCATTTAGTTATTTGATTTTGAATTTTAGGACCCCTTTAATTATATATATTTTTTTTTAATTGCCCAGAGAAACACATTGAATAACACATGAATAAATGGCTTAAAAGATAGTCACAAAATCAAGAAACAAGGTTCTGAAGTGTCTGTCCAACATCTAGGAGATATAAGACAGCTCAGGAAATATACACACACATATATATATTTATTTACGCATATTTAACCACTTTTTTTTGTTGGTACAAAACTACCTCCATACTTCCGTTCATTTTTCACACCGGTACCGTTTACCAGGGGAAGGGGGGGGACCGGTACTGTTTACCTTCATATGAGTCCTGTGACATTTGTAGGGGGGGGTCGAAGAGCACTATCGTGTTCTCGAGAGTGTCCTCTTTCCATAGAGGGGTCATATAATACACTGCTCAAAAAAATAAAGGGAACACTTAAACAACACATCCTAGATATGAATGAAAGAAATAATCTTATTAAATACTTTTTTCTTTACATAGTTCAATGTGCTGACAACAAAATCACACAAAAATAATCAATGGAAATCCAATTTATCAACCCATGTAGGTCTGGATTAGGAGTCACACTCAAAATTAAAGTGGAAAACCACACTACAGGCTGATCCAACTTTGATGTAATGTCCTTAAAACAAGTGAAAATGAGGCTCAGTAGTGTGTGTGGCCTCCACGTGCCTGTATGACCTCCCTACAACGCCTGGGCATGCTCCTGATGAGGTGGCGGATGGTCTCCTGAGGGATCTCCTCCCAGACCTGGACTAAAGCATCCGCCAACTCCTGGACAGTCTGTGGTGCAACGTGGCATTGGTGGATGGAGCGAGACATGATGTCCCAGATGTGCTCAATTGGATTCAGGTCTGGGGAACGGGCGGGCCAGTCCATAGCATCAATGCCTTCCTCTTGCAGGAACTGCTGACACACTCCAGCCACATGAGGTCTAGCACTGTCTTGCATTAGGAGGAACCCAGGGCCAACCGCACCAGCATATGGTCTCACAAGGGGTCTGAGGATCTCATCTCAGTACCTAATGGCAGTCAGGCTACCTCTGGCGAGCACATGGAGGGCTGTGCGGCCCCCCAAAGAAATGCCACCCTACACCATGACTGACCCACCGCCAAACCGGTCATGCTGGAGGATGTTGCAGGCAGCAGAACGTTCTCCACGGCGTCTCCAGACTCTGTCACGTCTGTCACATGTGCTCAGTGTGAACCTGCTTTCATCTGTGAAGAGCACAGGGCGCCAGTGGCGAATTTGCCAATCTTGGTGTTCTCTGGCAAATGCCAAACGTCCTGCACGGTGTTGGGCTGTAAGCACAACCCCCACCTGTGGACGTCGGGCCCTCATACCACCCTCATGGAGTCTGTTTCTGACCGTTTGAGCAGACACATGCACATTTGTGGCCTGCTGGAGGTCATTTTGCAGGGCTCTGGCAGTGCTTCTCCTGCTCCTCCTTGCACAAAGACAGAGGTAGCGGACCTGCTGCTGGGTTGTTGCCCTCCTACGGCCTCCTCCACGTCTCCTGATGTACTGGCCTGTCTCCTGGTAGCGCCTCCATGCTCTGGACACTACGCTGACAGACACAGCAAACCTTCTTGCCACAGCTCGCATTGATGTGCCATCCTGGATGAGCTGCACTACCTGAGCCACTTGTGTGGGTTGTAGACTCCGTCTCATGCTACCACTAGAGTGAAAGCACCGCCAGCATTCAAAAGTGACCAAAACATCAGCCAGTAAGCATAGGAACTGAGAAGTAGTCTGTGGCCTCCACCTGCAGAACCACTCCTTTACTGGGGGTGTCTTGCTAATTGCCTATAATTTCCACCTGTTGTCTATTCCATTTGCACAACAGCATGTGAAATTTATTGTCAATCAGTGTTGCTTCCTAAGTGGACAGTTTGATTTCACAGAAGTGTGATTGACTTGGAGTTACATTGTGTTGTTTAAGTGTTCCCTTTATTTTTTTGAGCAGTATAGTTTTGTAGGTCAAACAGTTCAGACACGACAGACGTTTTTTTCCGTGAGAAGACATTTTATCGCGATGTCTCATGGTCTGACAAAAACCACTCTAGCTCTGTTCCACATTTCACCTCGGACGCGGAAGTGCGACATCGGCGGATGAGGTGGATTGAGACACATCCAATGCAAAAAAAAAAACACATCTCATAGCTTAAACTTAATCTATCACTCCAGTGTTAATCTGCTAAATCGTACATTTTTTTTTACATTTTAGTAATTTAACAGACGCTCTTATCCAGAGCGACTTACAGTAGTGAATGCATACATTTCATTTCATAGCTTAAACTTAATCTATCACTCCAGTGTTAATCTGCTAAATCGTAATTACTTCGCTACTATTGGCCTATTTATTGCCTTACCTCCTCACGCCATTTGCCCACACTGTATATAGACTATTTTTTTTCCTACTGTAGTATTGACTGTATGTTTGTTTATCTCATGTGTAACTCTGTGTTGCTGTTTGTGTCGCACTGCTTTGGTTTATCTTGGCCAGGTCGCAGTTGTAAATGAGAACTTGTTCTCAACTAGCCTACCTGGTTAAATAAAGGTTAAATCAAATAAATAATAAATAAATAAAAACGTATGGGGATTTTTGTATTACATTAGTTAGAGTGATGCACCGGTGCTGAATTTTAATATAGTGAAACATGTAACACACACAAACAATGTCCGTCCTTTTCGGCCCCCTCCAATCTGGGGGGTGATGGTTAGGAAGAGGTTAATATCAACACTAGGACTAGAGCATCACTACTGGTCTCCTTCTTTGCCTGCGAGGGGAGGGGGTAATTTTAATATAGTAAAACAAAGTCATGCTCACGTACACTCTCTGTCCCCACCCACCGAGGCGGCAGGTAGCCTAGTGGTTAGAGCGTTGGGCCAGTAACCGAAAGGTTGCAAGATCGAATCCTCCGAGCTGACAAGGTAAAAATGTGTTGTTCCGCCCCTGAACAAGGCAGTTAACCCACTGTTCCTAGGCCGTCATTGAAAATAATAAGTTGTTCTTAACTGACTTGCCTAGTTAAATAAAAGGTTAAAAATAAAAAAATACAAAAATCTACTAACCTGAGCATGAGGTCACAGAGGAACGTGTATCCCTGACTCATCCTGAAGTCGTCCAGCAGGGTCTGAGAGACGTCGCTGGAGTCCTTCAGGAAGCAGGACAGACCAGCAAACATCTCTACGATCTCTAAAGGTGAAAGGTCATCTGACTGCTGCATGTTCTGGATACACGTGGCCAGGCACTCTTTCTCTGAGGGGGAAAGGGGTGGTTAATATCACACATGTGCAGAAAGTTTTAAGGATCGATAAAACATTTTTTTTTTTTTTTAAACACACCAACTTGTTACCATCATTTGACTGCTGGTGTGGAGGAAGCTCACTGTAAATGGCTGGAATGGAATAAATCGAACTGTATCCATGTGGAAACCAGGTGTCTGATAACGTTCATTTACAATTCCTCAGATTGTGTTTCTGTCTACCTCCTAATACCACCACACCTGAACCTCCTAACACCACCACACCTGAACCTCCTAACACCACCACACCTGAACCTCCTAATACCGCCACCACACCTGAACCTCCTAACACCACCACACCTGAACCTCCTAACACCACCACACCTGAACCTCCTAATACCGCCACCACACCTGAACCTCCTAACACCACCACACCTGAACCTCCTAACATCACCACACCTGAACCTCCTAATACCACCACACCTGAACCTCCTAACACCACCACACCTGAACCTCCTAACACCACCACACCTGAACCTCCTAATACCACCACCACACCTGAACCTCCTAATACCACCACCACACCTGAACCTCCTAATACCGCCACCACACCTGAACCTCCTAATACCGCCACCACACCTGAACCTCCTAATACCGCCACCACACCTGAACCTCCTAACACCACCACACCTGAACCTCCTAACATCACCACACCTGAACCTCCTAACACCACCACACCTGAACCTCCTAACACCTGAACCTCCTAATACCACCACCACACCTGAACCTCCTAATACCGCCACCACACCTGAACCTCCTAATACCGCCACCACACCTGAACCTCCTAATACCGCCACCACACCTGAACCTCCTAATACCGCCACCACACCTGAACCTCCTAACACCGCCACCACACCTGAACCTCCTAATACCGCCACCACACCTGAACCTCCTAATACCACCACCACACCTGAACCTCCTAACACCGCCACCACACCTGAACCTCCTAACACCTGAACCTCCTAATACCACCACCACACCTGAACCTCCTAATACCACCACCACACCTGAACCGAAACTCACCGTGGATGTATTTGACAACGTTGACGCTGAGACCGTGTCGTGAGATGGTGGTGAGGACCTGGCCGGCGCTCTTCCTCCAGGGCAGGTTGTGAGGGGGGCACCAGGACGTGATGGCGGAGAAGAGAAGCTGCAGGTCGTCTTTCTGAGTCAACTCCTCCGCAGGGGAGACAAAGCTACACAGCTTCACCAGGATCTAATAGGAATAATGATAGCAATAACATACTAGATGGTCACTTTACAAGTAAAGTTGTGGAGCTTGCTTTACCTCTAAAAGTATTTTTGTGGTCACGGCTTGGTTTTTGCTCTGTCAATTGTGGGACCTTATATAGACAGGTGTGTGCCTTTCCAAATCATGTCCAATCAATTGAATTTATCACACAGGTGGACTCCAATCAAGTTGTAGAAACATCTCAAGGATGATCAATGGAAACAGGATGCACCTGAGCTCAATTTCGAGTCTCATAGCAAAGGGTCTGAATACTTATGTAAATAAGGTATTTCTGTTTTGTTTTTTTAATTTGCAAACATTTCTAAAGTTAACAGTTGTATAGCTGAACATGAAGAATCAACAAAGTGTCTGCCCTGCCACAAAAGCCTGAGTGACACGGCTTATTTATTAACGTTACTAGTTCAGAGCTCTACAAAGACTAGAAATACACTATGTATACAAAAGTATGTGGACACCCCTTCAAATGAGTGGATTTGGCTAATTCAGCCACACCCGTTGCTGACAGGTGTATAAAATTGAGCACACAGCCAGCCACGCATTCTCCTTAGAGAAACATTGACTTTAGAATGGCCCCGTACTGAAGAGCTCAGTGACTTTCAACTTGGCACCGTCATAGGATGCCGCCTTTCCAACAAGTCAGTTGGTCAAATTTCTGCCCTGCTAGAGCTGGCTGTGACCGGGAGACCAATGAGGCGGCGCACAATTGGCCCAGTGTTGTCCGGGTTAGGGGAGGGTTTGGGCCGGCAGGGAGATCCTTGTCCCATCGCGCACTAGCGACTCCTGTGGCGGGCCGGGCGCAGTGCATGCTGACACGGTCGTCAGGTGTACGGTGTTTCCTCCGACACATTGGTGCAGCTGGCTTCCGGGTTAAGCGAGTGTTGTGTCAAGAAGCAGTGCGGCTTGGTTGGGTTGTGTTTCTGCGGACGCACGACTCTCGACCTTAACCTCTCCCGAGTCCGTACGGGAGATGCAGCGATGGGACAAGACTGGAACTACCAATTGGATAACACGAAATTGTGGAGAAAAAAAATTAAATAAATAAATAAAACACAAAAAATAAATACATTTGCATTTTACGTGTCGTGGCCCGGATTGAAGTTCCTGGTGGGTCGGATTCGGCCCGCGGGTCGTACTCCCCCCCCCCCCCCCCCCCTTGGACTAGGGGATAGGTGGTAAGGCTTGATTAACTGACCTGTACAAATACCTTCTGTAGCAAGGCCCGGCGGTCAGCTAGTGGCAGCTCAGGGGTTTGTGTGGCCCCAGGGGCCTCTGCCATGTGAGGAAGGTCAAAGAACAGATACAGACACTTCACCAGGGTGGACGGCACCGACATGGTGGTCATGCAGTCCACCGTTTTCTGGAGGGAGGAGAGAAGACAATATACACAGGTTACAAAAGCCACCTTGCAATAATTTCTCTTTTACAGGGAAAAGCAAAACCTGTGAAAGGTGAGTGTAAGGTTGGCTTAGCCTTGTGGCAGTGTGTGTGTCTGTACATATACACACACACACACACACACACACACACACACACACACACACACACACACAATACCGTTCAAAAGTTTGGGGTCACTTAGAAATGTCCTTGTTTTTGAAAGAAAAGCACATTTTCTGTCCATTAAAATAACATCAAATTGATCAGAAATACAGTGTAGACATTGTTAATGTTGTAAATGACTATTGTAGCTGGAAACGGCAGATTTTTTAAAATGGAATATCTACATAGGCGTACAGAGGCCCGTTATCAGCAACCATCACTCCTGTGTTCCAATGGCACGTTGTGTTAGCTAATCCAAGTTTATCATTTTAAAAAGGCTAATTGATCATTAGAAAACCATTTAACAAATATGTTAGCACAGCTGAAAACTGTGGTGCTAATTAAAGAAGCAATAAAACTGGCCTTCTTTAGACTAGTTGAGTATCTGGAGCATCGGCATTTGTGGGTTCGGCTACAGGCTCAAAATGGCCAGAAACAAAGCACTTTCTTCAGAAAGTCGTCAGTCTATTCTTGTTCTGAGAAATGAAGGCTATTCCATGCAAGAAATTGCCAAGAAACTGAAGATCTCGTACAACTCTGTGTACTACTCCCTTCATAGAAAAGCGCAAACTGGCTCTAACCAGAATAGAAAGAGGAGTGGGAGGCCTCGATGCACAACTGAGTAAGAGGACAAGTACATTAGAGTGTCTAGTTTGAGAAACAGATGCCTCACAAGTCCTCAACTGTCAGCTTCATTAAATAGTACCCACAAAACACCAGTCTCAACGTCAACAGTGAAGAGGCGACTCCGGGATGTTGGCTTTTTAGGCAGAGTTCCTCTGTCCAGTGTCTGTGTTCTTTTGCCCATATTAAACTTTTCTTTTTATTGGCCAGTCTGAGAAGTGGCTTTTTCTTTGCAACTCTGAACAGGAGAATAGAGGAGTCACAAGGACAGAACAGAAAAGAGCCCAGACAAGTTTTGAGTTGTCTACGGTCTGGATGGTAGAGGGGACGACTACGGTCTGGATGGTAGAGGAAGGTAGAGGGGACGACTACGGTCTGGATGGTAGAGGATGGTAGAGGGGACGACTACGGTCTGGATGGTAGAGGGGACGACTACGGTCTGGATGGTAGAGGGGACGACTACGGTCTGGATGGTAGAGGATGGTAGAGGGGACGACTACGGTCTGGATGGTAGAGGGGACGACTACGGTCTGGATGGTAGAGGGGACGACTACGGTCTGGATGGTAGAGGGGACGACTACGGTCTGGATGGTAGAGGGGACGACTACGGTCTGGATGGTAGAGGATGGTAGAGGAGACGACTACGGTCTGGATGGTAGAGGATGGTAGAGTGGACGACTACGGTCTGGATGGTAGAGGGGATGACTACGGTCTGGATGGTAGAGGGGACGACTACGGTCTGGATGGTAGAGGGGACGACTACGGTCTGGATGGTAGAGGGGACGACTACGGTCTGGATGGTAGAGGGGACGACTACGGTCTGGATGGTAGCGGGGATGTCTACGGTCTGGATGGTAGAGGGGACGACTACGGTCTGGATGGTAGAGGGGACGACTACGGTCTGGATGGTAGAGGGGACGACTACGGTCTGGATGGTAGAGGGGACGACTACGGTCTGGGGACGACTACGGTCTGGATGGTAGAGGGGACGACTACGGTCTGGATGGTAGAGGGGACGACTACGGTCTGGATGGTAGAGGATGGTAGAGGAGACGACTACGGTCTGGATGGTAGAGGATGGTAGAGGGGACGACTACGGTCTGGATGGTAGAGGGGACGTCTACGGTCTGGATGGTAGAGGATGGTAGAGGGGACGACTACGGTCTGGATGGTAGAGGATGGTAGAGGAGACGACTACGGTCTGGATTGTAGAGGATGGTAGAGGGGACGACTACGGTCTGGATGGTAGAGGATGATAGAGAACGGTAGAGGGGACGACTACGGTCTGGATGGTAGAGGGGACGACTACGGTCTGGATGGTAGAGGGGACGACTACGGTCTGGGGACGTCTACGGTCTGGATGGTAGAGGGGACGACTACGGTCTGGATGGTGGAGGTTGGTAGAGGGGACGACTACGGTCTGGATGGTAGAGGATGGTAGAGGGGATGACTACGGTCTGGATGGTAGAGGTTGGTAGAGGATGGTAGAGGGGACGACTACGGTCTGGATGGTAGAGGGGACGACTACGGTCTGGATGGTAGAGGGGACGACTACGGTCTGGATGGTAGAGGATGGTAGAGGGGACGACTACGGTCTGGATGGTAGAGGATGGTAGAGGGGACGACTACGGTCTGGATGGTAGAGGGGACGACTACGGTCTGGATGGTAGAGGGGACGACTACGGTCTGGATGGTAGAGGGGACGACTACGGTCTGGATGGTAGAGGATGGTAGAGGGGACGACTACGGTCTGGATGGTAGAGGATGGTAGAGGGGACGACTACGGTCTGGATGGTAGAGGGGACGACTACGGTCTGGATGGTAGAGGAAGGTAGAGGGGACGACTACGGTCTGGATGGTAGAGGATGGTAGAGGGGACGACTACGGTCTGGATGGTAGAGGATGGTAGAGTGGACGACTACGGTCTGGATGGTAGAGGGGACGACTACGGTCTGGATGGTAGAGGATGATAGAGGGGACGTCTACGGTCTGGATGGTAGAGGGGACGACTACGGTCTGGATGGTAGAGGGGACGACTACGGTCTGGATGGTAGAGGGGACGACTACGGTCTGGGGACGTCTACGGTCTGGATGGTAGAGGGGACGACTACGGTCTGGATGGTAGAGGATGGTAGAGGGGACGACTACGGTCTGGATGGTAGAGGGGACGACTACGGTCTGGATGGTAGAGGATGGTAGAGGGGACGACTACGGTCTGGATGGTAGAGGGGACGACTACAGTCTGGATGGTAGAGGGGACGACTACGGTCTGGATGGTAGAGGCTGGTAGAGGGGACGACTACGGTCTGGATGGTAGAGGATGGTAGAGGGGACGACTACGGTCTGGATGGTAGAGGGGACGACTACGGTCTGGATGGTAGAGGATGGTAGAGGGGACGACTACGGTCTGGATGGTAGAGGATGGTAGAGGGGACGACTACAGTCTGGATGGTAGAGGATGGTAGAGGGGACGACTATGGTCTGGATGGTAGAGGGGACGACTACGGTCTGGATGGTAGAGGATGGTAGAGGGGACGACTACGGTCTGAAGAGAAGAGAGAAGAGAAAGAGGGATAAGAGAGAAAGAGGAGAGAAATAGAAGAGAGAGAAAGAAAGAAGAGAAGAGAAAGAAGAGAGAGCGCTCTTGGAATGTGGAGCATGACAGTCATTCTTTATGAGGGGGAAATAGAGGGAGGGAGAAAAAGAGAGCGAGAGAGAGAATGAGAGAGTGCTCTGTTGTTGCTATGAAGTCAGGTGGAAGGGAGGGTGTCAAGAGGCCCTTTGTTTTTGCTGTCTGAGACCCCTGAGCAGTGTGTGTTGTCTGAGACCCCTGAGCAGTGTGTGTTGTCTGAGACTCCAGAGCTTGGAATATTAATCCAGATACAGACAGACAGACACAGAAAGACAGAGAAAGACACAGAAAGACAGAGAAAGACACAGAAAGACAGAGAAAGACACAGATACAGATAAAGAAGAAGAAGAAATAGACGGTTTTGGCGCTTTACTTTACAGTCCTGCATTCAGCAGGTACAATAATCACACGTTATCTACCAATTACTTAAATCTACTATTTGAGGGACAATCAAGACTACATTCTGTGTGTAGCCTGCATAGTCCTTAAACTCCACAAATGTTGTTTTACTGTATGAAAGCCCTCAAACGAAATATGTTTTATTTTGATGCCGTTTCAGTCTAGGCGTTGTTTTGTACAGGGCAGAACGGTCAACAATTTGAGTGAAGACCATCATTGAAAGTTCCACACGTCCTAGGCTACAGGACGTTCTCCGGGTCCTAGGCTACAGGACGTTCTCCGGGTCCTAGGCTACAGGACGTTCTCCGGGTCCTAGGCTACAGGACGTTCTCCGGGTCCTAGGCTACAGGACGTTCTCCGGGTCCTAGGCTACAGGACGTTCTCCGGGTCCTAGGCTACAGGACGTTCTCCGGGTCCTAGGCTACAGGATGTTCTATAGGTCCTAGGCTACAGGTCGTTCTACAGGATGTTCTATAGGTCCTAGGCTACAGGATGTTCTACAGGTCCTAGGATACAGGATGTTCGATAGGTCCTAGGCTACAGGATGTTCTACAGGTCCTAGGATACAGGATGTTCTATAGGTCCTAGGCTACAGGATGTTCTACAGGTCCTAGGCTACAGGTCGTTGCATGCATCATGTTATGGGTATGCTTGTATTCGCTAAGGTCTGGGGCATTTTTCAGGATAAACAGATAAAAGTAATGGAGTTAAGCGCAGGTAAAATCCTGGTTCAGAGGAAAACCTGGTTCAGTCTGCTTTCCACCAGACACTGGGAGATTAATTTACCTTTCAGCAGGACAATAACCTAAAACACAAGGCCAAATATACACTGGAGTTGCTTACCAAGAAGACAGTGGCAGAGTTACAGTTTTGACTTAAATCTACTTTAAAATGTATGGCAAGACATACAAATGGTTGTCTAGCAATGATCAACAACCAACTTGACACGGCTTGAAGAACTTCGAAAAGACAAATGGACAAATGTTGCACAATCCAGGTGTGTAAAGCTCTGAGAGAATTACCCAGAAAGACTCACAGCTGTTATCGCCGCCAAAGGTGCTTCTACAAAGTATTGACTCAGAAGGGTTGAATACTTATGTAAATGAGATATTTCTGTTTTTCATTTTGTATAAAATTTGACTAAATTTCTAAAACCATGTTTTCACTTTGTCATTACGGGTATTGTGTGTAGATGGATTAAACAGGTAAAATTCTCACCCATTTTGAATTCAGGCTGTAACACAACAAAATGAGGAATAAGTGAAAGGGGTATGAATACTTTCTGAAGGCACTGTGCGTGATAATACATAATAAATTGGTATTTCCAAGAACAAATGTCTTGAATGAATGTACGCGTCAATCATCTAGCTGTCAATCTGTAAAGCTTTCTCTTTCAATGTCGAAGAGACCGGGAAGCAAACGTGATAACGCTAAAACAGTTTTCAAACACTTTCAGAATAAAAAGCGGGGAAAAAATAAAAATCCATGTTTCTGATAAGAAATCACATCCATCATTGACGCATATTTTAATTGATTGAAAATACTGACAGCTGTAATGGAAAAGGATCAATCACACCTACATTTGCTCGAGATACTGAAATAAATTAATCTTACCATATTGCCCCACTCGTTTTATGCGAGACAAAAATAACATTTGATGTATCATTGTAGTGAAAGAAATAGTTAATTCTGCAGGAGATAATTTCATATTAGTTTACATGTGAGATGTTATAGGCTTGTCAGTGTCCAGATTTCAGTTAGTATTCCATTTAACCCATCTCAAGTTCAAAAAGGTATCATTTCTGCTCTCTCATTTGTTTGCAAAGTAAACATGTTATAATGCAATATTTTTGTGTCTCACAATATCACAATCTTTCACAAACAAGTCATTCTCAAAGTACAAATAGTAATACACTTTATTTGTTCTGTAGATACAGGTTAGTTTACATAGCACAATTAAATAGTAGCTATACAGTAATGTCAGTGTCGTAGAAAACAAGGAGTATTTGTACACAGGCGCAATAGAGGAAACAGCGGTGTAGACCTATCAAGATGGCACCGGCAGACATGGCAGCTCTGCTTCTAGCTCCTAAGCTACTTTCCAGTATTTCGTTTATTTGTGTGTGTCATTTCTTACATTAATTTACCCAGAACGTTTTCTGTGTTATTACATACAGCCGGAAATAACTCTTGAAAATCAGAGCGGCGGTAACTTACTAGCACTACTACCAGACATTTGTCTTTCCCTGAATTGAATCCTTTGTTCGTACCCCCCAGGACAACTGAACTTATACCAGAGGATGCTCCAAGACGCCGCCGGCTGAGAAGAGGTATCGGAGTGGACTTCTAGTCCGACTCAGGAGGCGTGCACACCATCCACCGATTCCGAATATTTTACTCGCTAATGTTCAGACCCTGGACAAAAAAGTAAACGAGTTCAGGGTGAGGATCTCCTTCCAGAGAGACATCAGGGATTGTAACATACTCTGTTTCACGGATACATAGCTCTCTCCGGATATACTATCCCCTCCATACAGCCAGCTGGGTTCTCAGTACATTGGGCAGACAGGAATAAAGAACTCTCCGGAAGAAGAAAGGTGGTGGTGTATGTTTCATGATTAACTACTCCTGGTGTGATTGTGATAACATACAGAAACTCAACTCTTTCCTATAGACAGAAACTCAAAACAGGAAGTACCCGTGCTAAGGTCTATTCAACAGTGGTCTGACCAATTAGAATCCATGATTTAAGATTGGTTTGATCACACGGACTGGGATATGTTCCAGGTAGCCTTTGAGAATAACATTGACATATACACGGACACGGTGACTGAGTTCATCAGGAAGTGTATAGGGGATGTTGTTCCCATTGTGACTATTAAATCCTACCCAAACCAAAAACCGTCGATAGATGGCAGCTTTCGCGCAAAACTGAAAGCGCGAACAACCGCATTTAACCACGGCAAGGTGACTGGGAATATGGTTGAAAACAAACAGTGTAATTATTCCCTCTAAGGCAATCAAACAGGCAAAACGTCAGCACAGAGACAAAGTGGAGTCGCAATTCAACGGCTCACACACAAGGTGTATGTGGCAGGGTCTACAGACAATCATGGATTACAAAGGGAAAACTAGCCACGTAGCGGACATCACTGTCGATCTCCGAGACAAGCTAAACACATCTTACTTTGAGGATAATACAGTGCCACCGATGCGGTCCGCTCCCAAGGACTGTGGGCTCTCATTCTCCGTGGCCGATGTGAGTAAGACATTTAAGCGTGTTAATCCTCGCAAGGCTGCCGGCCCAGGCGGTATCCCTAGCCGCGTCCTCAGAGCAATGTGCAGACCAGCTGGCTGGAGTGTTTACAGACATATTCAATCTCTCCCTTATCCCAGTCTGTTGTCCCCACATGCTTCAAGATGGCCACCATTGTTCCTGTTCCCAAGAAAGCTAAGGTAACTGAACCTAAATGACTATCACCCTGTAACACTCACTTCTGTCATCATGAAGTGCTTTGAGAGGCTAGTTAAGGATCATATCACCTCTACCTTACCTGACACCCTAGACCCACTCCAATTTGCTTACCGCACCAATAGGTCCACTGACGATGCATTCGCCATCGCACTGCACACCGCCCTATCCCATCTGGACAAGAGGAATACCTATGTAAGAAGGCTGTTCATTGACTACAGCTCAGCATTCAACACCATAGTACCCTCCAAGCTCATGTTTAAGCTCGGGGCCCTGGGTCTGAACCATGCCCTGCGCAACTGGGTCCTGGACTTCCTGACGTGGTGGCGAAGGTAGGAAACAACACCTCCACTTCGCCGATCGTCAACACAGGGGCGCCACAAGGGTGCGTGCTCAGCCCCCTCCTGTACTCCCTGTTCACCCATGACTGCGGGGCCATGCACGCCTCCAACTCAATCATCAAGTCTGCAGACGACACAACAGTAATAGGCCTGATTACCAACAATGGTGAGACAGCCTACAGGGAGGAGGTGAGGGCCCTGGCAGAGTGGTGTCAGGAAAATAACCTCTCCCTCAACGTCAACAAAATGGAAGGAGCTGATCGTGGATTTCAGGAAACAGCAGAGGGAGCACGCCCCCTATCCACATCAACGGGACCGCAGTGGAGAAGGTGGAAAGGTTCAAGTTCCTCGGCGTACACATCACTGACAATCTGAAATGGTCCACCAACAGAAACAGTGTGGTGATGAAGGACATCAACCCCCGAAGCCACCGCATGTTCACCCCGCTATTAACCAGAAGGCGAGGTCAGTACAGGTGCATCAAAGCTGGGACCGAGAGACTGAAATCACAGCTTCTATCTCAAGTTCATCAGACTGTTAAATAGCCATCACTAGCCAGCTTCCACCCGATTACGTAACCCTGCACCTTAGAGGCTGTTTCCCCATATACACAGACATGGGAAGAAAATCTGCAGCGTTGAAGGTCCCCAAAAACACAGTGGCCTTCACCATTCTTAAATGGAAGAAGTTTGGAACCACCAAGCCTCTTCCTAGAGCTGGCCGCCCGGCCAAACTGAGCAATCGGGGGAGAAGGGCCTTGGTCAGGGAGGTGACCAAGAACCCGATGGTCACTCTGAAAGAGCTTCAGAGTTCCTCTGTGGAGATGGGAGAACTTTCCAGAAGGACAACCATCTCCGCAGCACTCCACCAATCAGGCCTTTATGGTAGAGTGGCCAGTAGGAAGCCACTCCTCGGTAAAAGGCACATGACAGCCTTCTTGGAGTTTGCCAAAAAAAGCACCTAAAGGACTCAGACCATGAGAAACAAGATTCTCTGGTCTGATGATTTGATTTGGATCTCTTTTAGTCCCCATTTGGACTAATCTTCCAAGAGTCCTTAAATATTAAAATACAATTTATATACGAACACATTTTCACATATAACACACTATTACAAACATACATAATACACTAACATAATGAACCAATAAATAATCAATCTAAAAAATATTGATTCTTCATCTACTGTAATCCCACAACATTTCTGTGTATTATATTTAAATCATTTTAAAATAATGTTTAAATGTATATATTGAAAGGTTTCTGGTTTGCTCAGTTAATTTATTCCATTTCTTTATTGCTCTAAATCGAAATGTTCTTTTGCCCATTTCTCTTTTCTGTCTGAATAACGCATAGAAGCCCTTAACTGTATTCCATGCCTTTTTAGAATCATTTTTACAAACAATAAAAGCATTGTTGAAAAATAACTTTTTTTTCCTTCGATTCAATTTAACTGCATAATTACGCAATGTTCTATAATTCTGTTCATCAATTTCTAATTTTGACTTGGCTGCTAAGACTTTTGACATATTTCTTTGAGAAAAAGCCTCACCTAGTTCATCATCAATCCATGGAGATGGGCGAGCCCCAACAGTTCTCTTTCTTATAGGGGCATGATGGTCCATTACCTCAGTGAGCAAATCAATAAAGCATTCTGTAGCGTGATTTAAATCATTCTCTAGATAAATCCGCTCCCAGGGTACAGCAGCCAAATCATTTAGAAATAGCTCATGATTAAATGTTTAAAAATTTCTCTTGACCACAATCCTAGGGGGTTTCTTTGGAACCTTGGTGTTCATGGTTACAATATTATGGTCTGTCCAGCCCACTGGCATTGATCTGGCTTTTAAGCATTGCGATGGTATATTACAGAAAATCAGATCAATGCATGTGTCTGAACGATGACCCAACTTAATTGATGATCTAGTAGTATCATTAACCATTTGTTTCAAGCCACAGTTCATGGCATATCTCATCAATTTTGTTCTAGTCGAATTATTGTGATCCTTCCGATTCATATTAAAATCACTCAAGATAAATACATCCCTGTTGCTATCTGTGGCCTGGTCAAACCCAGTACATAAGTCACCCAAATAGGACACCTTAGAGCTAGGAGGTCTATACACACATCCCACCAATATGGCTGCCTGGTGAGGCAGATGTACCTGAGCCCATAGTGCTTCTACTTGACATACATTAAGGTCATCCCTCCTCTTAAAAGGTATCTGATTCTGAATGTACAGTGCTACACCCCCACCATTCCTATTCCTGTCCCTTCTCAGTAGACTATATCCATGAATGTTAATTTGCCCACCAGCCACGGTCCCGTGTGGCTCAGTTGGTAGAGCATGGTGTTTGCAACGCCAGGGTTGTGGGTTCGATTCCCACAGGGGGACCAGTACGGAGAAAATGAAATTGTATGAATTGTATGCATTCACTACTGTAAGTCACTCTGGATAAGAGCGTCTGCTAAATGATTAAAATGTAAAATGTACAGATGCATCTAAATGCGTTTTGGTCAAAGCCAAAATATGAATATTATTTATCTTGACCAAGTTAAAAACCTCATGTATTTTGTTAGGAAGGCTACATACATTAACCTGAGCTATATGCAGCCCTTTCCTTATCAACTGAAGATCAATAGAACATGAACATAGCACAGAACATGTATTCGTTATAGTTGAAGTTGTCATGATACACTACAACACACAAACTCAAACGTGAACATTAAATTAAAATATCCAGGGAGTTACTCTAGAGTCCCGATACAATTGCCCGCTGATATAAAGTTTATCCATCACCATGGAGACTCGTTGACTCAGGCAACGTTTTTCCTTCATGATGGGATAAAGTTTTTTTCTCCTTTCATTGATCTCAGTGGGGAAGTGATCATTCATTCCAAAATCAGTGTTTCTGAGTTCTCTGTCCATGTTCTTCGTCATTTCCTTTTGCTTAAATCTGTCAAAACATGCAATAACAGCCCGTGGCCTATTTCCAGAGGTCTTACCTATTCTATGGACTCTGGAGAAAGTGACATTACGCACAACAATCAGTGGGCAGTTTTAGTTGAGTTGACATAAAGTACTCTGACTGTGTCCTCACAGCCTCTGCTGTTGTCATTCTCCGGTATCCCTGAACATATTAGATTGTCCCGCATTGATCGACACCGTACATCAAGCAATGTTTCTTTAAGTTGTTTGTTCTCCCTTTGCACCACCTCCACCTTGCCTATGAATAGAGTCTACAGTACCTTTCAGCTCCGTGTTCTCTTTCCTTAGATCATCAATCTGACGTTGGCTGTATTCTAGACCGGCACATAATGCATTGATGTCCTCTCGTAATATATCCAAGATATCATGTTTGGCAAGCCTTTCATTTATGGATTTTAACAAGTCAACATCCATATCAGTAAACCTCTCCCCACTCGCCACACGCGCCCTCTTACTAGGGGATGGTTTGGGTCCATCGTTGATACCAATTGTCCAACCTGATTTTGGTTTGTTTTGTTGATTGGGTTGGTTGTCCTTAACAATGCTTTGAGTCCTCCGAAGCCAGCGACATGTTTCTAAGAGTTCGTAAGTATCTCTCGTCAATGAATCGTTCAAGCTCTTCAATGGATTCTGAATCATCCAGCGTGTTTACAGGCAGAGTTAAACACACAAACAAACTGTTCAGCCGCGTGTGCCGGGCTAAGTCATCTGAGATATTCTAGAAGCCAAGATTCTAGAGGCCAAGATGAAACCAAGATTGAACTATTTGGCCTGAATGCCAAGCGTCACGTCTGGAGGAAACCTGGCACCATCCCTACGGTGAAGCATGGTGGTGGCAGCATCATGCTACGCGGATGTTTTTCAGCGGCAGGGAATGGGAAACTAGTCAGGATTGAGATGAACGGAGCAAAGTACAGAGAGATCCTTGATGAAAACCTGCTCCAGAGCGCTCAGGACCTCAGACTGGGGTGAAGGTTTCACCTTCCAACAGGACAATGACCCTAAGCACACAGCCAAGACAACGCAGAAGTGGCTTCAGGACAAGTCTCTGAATGTCCTTGAGTGGCCCAGCCAGAGCCCGGACTTGAACCCGATCAAACATCTCTGGAGAGACCTGAAAATAGCTATTTTCAATACATCTGCTAAAATAAAAAAATAAATGTTTTTGCTTTGTCATTATGGGGTATAGTGTGTAGATTGATGAGGGGGGGAAAAAAACTATTTAATCCATTTTAGAATAAGGCTGTAATGTAACAAAATGTGGAAAATGTCGAGGGGTCTGAATACTTTCCGAATGCACTCTATATACTGTATTTTAGTAAATAACACTCAGACATTTCTCATCCTAATATTTATATTTCTTAATTCCATTCTTTTACTTTTAAAATGTGTGTATTGTTATGAATTGTTAGATATTACTGCACTGATGGAGCTAGAAACACAAGCATTTCATTACACCCACAATAACATCTGCTAAAAATGTGTATGTGACCAATACAATTTGATTTGATTTGATGTGCGAAGAGTCATCTTGTGACAAGAACATGAAGATAAGACACTTTATTGTCCATAACGGAAATTTGTCTTCTGCTTTTCCCAACACCCTGCAGTGCAGCACCTCTGGCTGGAGAGCAATTGTGTGTGTGGGGGGGGGGGGGGGGGGGGGTTAAGTGTCTTGCTCAAGGGCACAACGGCAGGAGATGGTACCTGGGAGAGTTCCAGCTGCCAGTTCAGTTCCATACCCATTTATGTGTCGCCCTGGGATTGTAATAACCTGTTTCCTGGTCTGCCTCTCCTACCTCCTGTTTCCTGGTCTGCCTCTCCTACCTCCTGTTTCCTGGTCTGCCTCTACTACCTCCTGTTTCCTGGTCTGCCTCTCCTACCTCCTGTTTCCTGGTCTGCCTCTACTACCTCCTGTTTCCTGGTCTGCCTCTCCTACCTCCTGTTTCCTGGTCTGCCTCTCCTACCTCCTGTTTCCTGGTCTGCCTCTACTACCTCCTGTTTCCTGGTCTGCCTCTCCTACCTCCTGTTTCCTGGTCTGCCTCTCCTACCTCCTGATCCTGGTCTGCCTCTCCTACCTCCTGTTTCCTGGTCTGCCTCTCCTACCTCCTGTTTCCTGGTCTGCCTCTCCTACCTCCTGTTTCCTGGTCTGCCTCTCCTACCTCCTGTTTCCTGGTCTGCCTCTCCTACCTCCTGTTTCCTGGTCTGCCTCTCCTACCTCCTGTTTCCTGGTCTGCCTCTCCTACCTCCTGTTTCCTGGTCTGCCTCTACTACCTCCTGTTTCCTGGTCTGCCTCTCCTACCTCCTGTTTCCTGGTCTGCCTCTACTACCTCCTGTTTCCTGGTCTGCCTCTACTACCTCCTGTTTCCTGGTCTGCCTCTACTACCTCCTGTTTCCTGGTCTGCCTCTACTACCTCCTGTTTCCTGGTCTGCCTCTACTACCTCCTGTTTCCTGGTCTGCCTCTACTACCTCCTGTTTCCTGGTCTGCCTCTCCTACCTCCTGTTTCCTGGTCTGCCTCTCCTACCTCCTGATCCTGGTCTTAGGGACCTAAAGGGGTGCACATTTAGTTTTTTTTGCCATAGCACTACACATCTGATTCAAATCATCAAAGCTTGATGCGGTGACCATTTAAATCACTGTGTAGTGTTAGCACAAAAATACGAATGTGCACCCCTTTAGGTCCCCGGGACCAGGAAACAGGAGGTAGGAGAGGCAGACCAGCAGCTGGAAGTTTGCTGGTTTTAGCCCCGGGCCAGGCAACCCAAAAATGGGAATGGAAGTGAACTGGCAGCTGCAAGGCTGCTGGTCATTGATCCCATGTACAATCTCCTCCCATGTAAACTCTCCACAATTGCTCTCCTGCACTGCTGCTATCCCGGTGTTGGGAACGGGAGAACCTATGGAAAGTTGTATTAAATTATTCAATTCCTCTTTGGAATCATCCATTGTCCATCTAGAGAGGGTTAGACAGCCCCGACAACAGCCCCCGACAACAGCCCCCGACAACAGCCCCCGACAACACAAGCTTGCTCCCCATGTAGTCCCCACCAGGAAAAATGTCTGCCATGGAGAATTATTGTCTGTAAAAAAGGACAACACATTGTTGATTATAACCCACAGACCCTCTGAGATGAACAGGAGATGTTAGCCTAGGCTGACGAGGCTAATGAACAGGAGATGTTAGCCTAGGCTGACGAGGCTAATGAACAGGAGATGTTAGCCTAGGCTGACGAGGCTAATGAACAGGAGATGTTAGCCTAGGCTGACGAGGCTAATGAACAGGAGATGTTAGCCTAGGCTAACGAGGCTAATGAACAGGAGATGTTAGCCTAGGCTGACGAGGCTAAAGAACAGGAGATGTTAGCCTAGGCTAACGAGGCTAATGAATTGTCTAAAGCCAAATCGTAGTCTAAATTACTCGTAGTCTAAATCCTCTTTCACCTAGTAGTAGTAGTAGTAGTAGTAGTAGACACATTAGGCGTATGATCACGGACTGCCATATCGAGCTATCTTGCCTAACGTTAAGCCTTATAATCAAACATAATGTAGTCAAGTCCTCTACTTTAGTTAGCTAGCTAGCTAGCTAGCTCCATTACAGGGTTAACTGGGAAAGCCACCCCATCAGCTTTGGGGGTATAAAGCTATACTAGCAGCTATGCTAACTCACCAACAATACATTGATGTAGCAATTATTGTGTCCCACAGAATTAGCTATTCAAGTTAACTTTACCTGAAGTGAAATGTAGCCAGACCTTCATAGCAGTGATCCACGCACTTTGTCCTGTTTCAACGAACCCCAACACAGCACTCGACCCTTAGCTACCCCTAGTAGCTAACTAGCTAGCTAACTAGCTAGCTAACATAACGTAGCAGGTGTAAAATAAACGCTTGAAACTAGATCCTCTACATACTGGTCTTGATGAGACTAGGAGGTTCTCTTCTACACTGTTCAACCAATCCAGTAAACGTGGAGGAGGAGTTCAGATGGAGTGTTGCCTTGTTAACGTCCAAAAGTGGAAGGCCCGTCACAAGCTCTATTTTTTGGGGCGGCAGGTAGCCTAGTGGTTAGAGCGTTGGGCCAGTAACCAGCAGGTAGCCTAGTGGTTAGAGCGTTGGACTAGTAACCAGCAGGTAGCCTAGTGGTTAGTGCGTTGGGCCAGTAACCAGCAGGTAGCCTAGTGGTTAGAGCGTTGGGCCAGTAACCAGCAGGTAGCCTAGTGGTTAGAGCGTTGGACTAGTAACCAGCAGGTAGCCTAGTGGTTAGAGCGTTGGGCCAGTAACCAGCAGGTAGCCTAGTGGTTAGAGCGTTGGGTCAGTAACCAGCAGGTAGCCTAGTGGTTAGAGCGTTGGGTCAGTAACCAGCAGGTAGCCTAGTGTTTAGAGCGTTGGGCCAGTAACCAGCAGGTAGCCTAGTGGTTAGAGCGTTGGGCCAGTAACCAGCAGGTAGCCTAGTGGTTAGAGGGTTGGACTAGTAACCAGCAGGTAGCCTAGTGGTTAGAGGGTTGGACTAGTAACCAGCAGGTAGCCTAGTGGTTAGAGCGTTGGACTAGTAACCAGCAGGTAGCCTAGTGGTTAGAGCGTTGGGCCAGTAACCAGCTGGTAGCCTAGTGGTTAGAGCGTTGGACTAGTAACCAGCAGGTAGCCTAGTGGTTAGAGGGTTGGACTAGTAACCAGCGGGTAGCCTAGTGGTTAGAGCGTTGGACTAGTAACCAGCAGGTAGCCTAGTGGTTAGAGCGTTGGGCCAGTAAACAGCAGGTAGCCTAGTGGTTAGAGCGTTGTACCAGTAACCAGCAGGTAGCCTAGTGGTTAGAGCGTTGGGCCAGTAACCAGCAGGTAGCCTAGTGGTTAGAGTGTTAGGCCAGTAACCAGCAGGTAGCCTAGTGGTTAGAGTGTTGGACTAGTAACCAGCAGGTAGCCTAGTGGTTAGAGCGTTGGGCCAGTAACCAGCAGGTAGCCTAGTGGTTAGAGCGTTGGGCCAGTAACCAGCAGGTAGCCTAGTGGTTAGAGCGTTGGGCCAGTAACCAGCAGGTAGCCTAGTGGTTAGAGCGTTGGGCCAGTAACCAGCAGGTAGCCTAGTGGTTAGAGCATTGGGCCAGTAACCAGCAGGTAGCCTAGTGGTTAGAGGGTTGGACTAGTAACCAGCAGGTAGCCTAGTGGTTAGAGCATTGGACTAGTAACCGAAAGGTTGCTGGATCAAATCCCTGAGCTGACAAGGTAATCATCTGTTGTTCTGCCCCTGAACAAGGCAGTGTTACCCGGTAGGCTGTCATTGTAAATAAGAATTTGTTCTTAAGCGACCTGCCTAGTTAAATAAAAAGGTACAATTTATTTAGGCTACTAGCTAGCTAAACAACTTATTCTGTTGGTTGTAGCTTTCCGGCAGACTAGACGCTTTGTGACGTATTGCTACCTTTCACAGGTCAGAGTGCCAATTACACATTTGGGACACAGAAATGGGGAGAGGGGAAGGGGTAGCTAGCTACAACTTGTTGACAGTGCTCACTACAATCAAAACAACAAAAAAACTTGCGCCACGCAACAGGAAGTGGTCAGGGGCCAAGATTCAACAGTTCCAGGATTTTCATCAAATAAGCCTATAGAAGTCCTTCTTAAATGAAGGCCAGTAGTTTGCAGCAGGAATCACAAATCCACTTGTGACATCCTGTTTGTCGAAGCTGTGAGTAGAACAATAAGCCTGTATTGGTGCCTATCTGTCTAGTCACGACCATGTGATGAGGATGGTGGTGTTGTCGTCAGTAAAGCAAGAGGTCTGCCTCCATCCTCCAGCTCTAAAAAAAAGGTCTCTCTTGACGACTCTTTAGACAAACTGAAAATGAAGTTGAAGAATGTCCTTCCGGTTAAAGAATGTACGTAAGGCTAAGTTATAAAAACAAGTGCATGACTGCATCCCAAATGGTGCACTATTCCCTATATACACTGTACCACTTTTGACCATAGTGCACTATGTAAGGAATAGGGTGCAATTTAGGACCTGATCCCTTCACTAACGTCCTTCTTCCCTTACCTCCATAGGTTCCCTACGGATGTTGTTTAACAAATCACTGCGTTTGTAATATTGAACAACTTTATAATTATCATTTGTATCACGGGAGATTACTTTAATAGGCTGTGTGTCAAATGGCACCCTATTCCCTTTATAGTGGACGACTTTAGGGAATAGGGTGCACTACTTTAATCCAGGGCCCATAGGGAATAGGGTGCACTACTTTAATCCAGGGCCCATAGGGAATAGGGTGCACTAGATTAATCCAGGGCCCATAGGGAATAGGGTGCACTAGATTAATCCAGGGCCCATAGGGAATAGGGTGCACTACTTTAATCCAGGGCCCATAGGGAATAGGGTGCACTACTTTAATCCAGGGCCCATAGGGAATAGGGTGCACTACATTAATCCAGGGCCTATAGGGAATAGGGTGCACTAGATTAATCCAGGGCCTATAGGGAATAGGGTGCACTAGACTAATCCAGGGCCCATAGGGAATAGGGTGCACTACATTAGTCCAGGGCCCATAGGGAATAGGGTGCACTACATTAATCCAGGGCCTATAGGGAATAGGGTGCACTACATTAATCCAGGGCCCATAGGGAATAGGGTGCACTACATTAATCCAGGGCCCATAGGGAATAGGGTGCACTACATTAATCCAGGGCCTATAGGGAATAGGGTGCACTACATTAATCCAGGGCCAATAGGGAATAGGGTGCACTACATTAATCCAGGGCCCATAGGGAATAGGGTGCACTACATTAATCCAGGGCCTATAGGGAATAGGGTGCACTACATTAATCCAGGGCCCATAGAGTAGTAGTACATGGGGCCACTTGGGACACAGCAACAGGCTGGGTTTCTACTGCTATTTGTGGATCAAAGTGAGCAGGAAACACAATGTAAATAGGTCAGAGAGAACAGGCGTCTTGTTTAAACGCTGAGATGCCGGTGCTGTTTCAAACGCTGCGATGCCCGGGGTGTTTCAAACGCTGCGATGCCGGGGGTGTTTCAAACGCTGCGATGCCGGGGGTGTTTCAAACGCTGCGATGCCGGGGGTGTTCAAACGCTGCGATGCCGGGGGTGTTTCAAACGCTGCGATGCCGGGGGTGTTTCAAACGCTGCGATGCCGGGGGTGTTCAAACGCTGCGATGCCGGGGGTGTTCAAACGCTGAGATGCCGGGGGTGTTCAAACGCTGAGATGCCGGGGGTGTTCAAACGCTGCGATGCCGGGGGTGTTCAAACGCTGCGATGCCGGGGGTGTTCAAACGCTGCGATGCCGGGGGTGTTCAAACGCTGCGATGCCGGGGGTGTTCAAACGCTGCGATGCCGGGGGTGTTCAAACGCTGAGATGCCGGGGGTGTTCAAACGCTGCGATGCCGGGGGTGTTCAAATGCCAACATCGTTTTTCAAAAAAAAAAAAAGACATGAGGGCAGAAACAACAACAACACACACTCTGTAATACACACACACACACACACACACACACACACAACCCAGTAACACACACACACACACACAACCCAGTAACACACACACACACACACACACAACCCAGTAACAGACACACACACACACACACACACACACACACACACACACACACACACAACCCAGTAACAGACACACAACCCAGTAACAGACACACACACACACACACACAACCCAGTAACACACACACACACACACACACACACACACACACACACACACACACACACACACACACACACACACACACAACCCAGTAACACCCACACACCCACCTGTCCGGAGGATGCTAGCAGGTTGATGGTGGTCAGTAGCATCCAGCCACGTGACGCCTCTTCACTCTGGTTCACCTCCAGGAACTGGACTATGGCTCTACTGGCTTCCTCTGCGAACACAACACACATAGTGTGGCACATATCATCTTCTCATATTGCCATAATCAGTGTTTCAGTATAATGCACGGTATGTTTTAGTTGTTGTTGTGCAAATTAAAAAAGAGCCTTGTTTTGATCTTTTACAGCAGAAGGCTCAGAACGGGAGAGAGAGGGAGAGAGAGGGAAAGAGAGAGAGAGAGAGAGAGAGAGAGAGAGAGAGAGAGAGAGAGAGAGAGAGAGAGAGAGAGAGAGAGAGATCTGATCACTAAATCAACGTGTTGTACTCTGAACATTCCACGTGAATAAAGAGAGAGAGAGATGAGGAGAAAGAGGAAAGAGAGGGAGAGGGATGATGAGAGAGGAAAGAGCGGGATGAGGAGAAAGAGAGTAAAGAGAGAGAGAGAGATGGAGGGGGAAGGTGATGAGGAGAAAAAGAGGGATGAGGAGAAAGAGAGGGAGAGGGATGAGGAGAAAGAGAGGGATGAGGAGAAAGAGAGGGATGAGGAGAAAGAGAGGGAGAGGGATGAGGAGAAAGAGAGGGATGAGGAGAAAGAGAGGGAGAGGGATGAGGAGAAAGAGAGGGAGAGGGATGAGGAGAAAGAGAGGGAGAGGGATGAGGAGAAAGAGAGGGATGAGGAGAAAGAGAGGGATGAGGAGAAAGAGAGGGATGAGGAGAAAGAGAGGGAGAGGGATGAGGAGAAAGAGAGGGAGAGGGATGAGGAGAAAGAGAGGGAGAGGGATGAGGAGAAAGAGAGGGAGAGGGATGAGGAGAAAGAGAGGGATGAGGAGAAAGAGAGGGAGAGGGATGAGGAGAAAGAGTGGGATGCTAGAGTGACAGCTTCCTGACAGCTTCTTTAAAAGAGGTGTTTACAGTGTGTGTCCATCTGGCTGAATGTTTTAGATCTCCAAAACAGACTGAAGACGGCAGCAGCCGTGCGTTTGGTCGGTAATCAAAAGGAAGGCAAACCTCCGTCAAAGCTTTGAATAAGGACAGACTGATAACACACACACACCTGCAGAGAGAAATGACTAGCCTATCTACTACCATGCTGGGGTAACACTAGCAGGCAGATAGGAGGTTTTAAAAGCCTTTGTGCTAGAGGGGGATGAGGCTAACATCAAACAGTGATTAATGGTTTCCCATTCCGGGTTACAGTCCGTTACCATTCCGGGTTACAGTCCGTTACCATTCCGGGTTACAGTCCGTTACCATTCCGGGTTACAGTCCGTTACCATTCCGGGTTACAGTCCGTTACCATTCCGGGTTACAGTCCGTTACCATTCTGGGAATTGCTGACATACAGTGCCTTCAGAAAGTATTGATACTCCATGACTTGTTTTGTTAGAGCCTGAATTCAAAATGGATTAAATAGATTGTCATTACGGGGAATTGTGTGTAGATGGGTGAGAAAAACAAAGTTAAAACATGTTTTTAGAAACGTATGCAAATGTGTAGAAAATTAAATACAGAAATATCTAATTTACATAAGTATCCACACCCCTTAGTCAATACTTTATAGTAGCACCATTGGTGGCGATTACAGCGTTGAGTCG
Source organism: Salmo salar (assembly GCF_965601325.2). Taxonomy (NCBI): domain Eukaryota; kingdom Metazoa; phylum Chordata; class Actinopteri; order Salmoniformes; family Salmonidae; genus Salmo; species Salmo salar. The sequence continues at coordinate 46,509,902 of NC_138314.1, forward strand.
TCCTGGGTACGCCTGTATCAGCTTTGAGTCGTCCTGGGTACGTCTGTATCAGCTTTGAGTCGTCCTGGGTACGTCTGTATCAGCTTTGAGTCGTCCTGGGTATGTCTGTATCAGCTTTGAGTCGTCTTGGGTATGTCTATCAGCTTTGCACATCTGGATTTGGGGGTTCTCTCTCATTCTTACTTACAGACTTTCTCAAGCTCTGTTAAGTCAGATGGGGAGTGGCGGTGAACAGCAATCTTCAAGTCTATCCACAGAATTTCAATGGGATTGAAGTCTCGGTTTTGGCTGGGCCACACAAGGACTTTAAAATTCTTGTTCTGAAGCCATTCAAGCGTTGCTTTGGCTGTATTCTTAGGGTCATTGTCCTTTTGAAATGTAAATCTTCACCCAAGTATAAGGTTGTTTGCACTCTGAAGCAAGTTCACAGGATTTGCATGTATTTGGCTGCATTCATTGTTCCCTCTATCCTTACCAGTCTCCCAGTCCCTGCCGCTGAATAGCATTCCCATAGCATGATGCTGCCACCACTATGCTTCACGGTAGGGATGGTGTTAGATGGGTGATGAGCTGTGCCTGGTTTACTCCAGACATAGCACTTTGCATTCGGCGAAAGAGTTACATTTTTGTCTCAGACCACAGAATCTTCTGCCTTATGATATCAGAGTCTTTCACGTGCCTTTTTGCAAACTCCAGGCGTGCCGTCATCTGCCTTTTTCTCAGGAGTGGCCTCCGTCTGGCCACTCTCACATAAAGCCTAGATTGGTGAAGTGCTGGAAAGACTGTTGTCCTCAGCCAACGAAGCAGGTTATACTATCTCAGCCAAGGAAGCAGGTTCTCCCATCTCAGCCAACGAAGCAGGTTCTCCCATCTCAGCCAAGGAAGCAGGTTCTCCCATCTCAGCCAAGGAAGCAGGTTCTCCCATCTCAGCCAAGGAAGCAGGTTCTCCCATCTCAGCCAAGGAAGCAGGTTATCCCATCTCAGCCAAGGAAACAGGTTCTCCCATCTCAGCCAAGGAAGCAGGTTCTCCCATCTCAGCCAAGGAAGCAGGTTCTCCCATCTCAGCCAAGGAAGCAGGTTCTCCCATCTCAGCCAAGGAAGCAGGTTCTCCCATCTCAGCCAAGGAAGCAGGTTCTCCCATCTCAGCCAAGGAAGCAGGTTCTCCCATCTCAGCCAAGGAAGCAGGTTCTCCCATCTCAGCCAAGGAAGCAGGTTATCCCATCTCAGCCAAGGAACTGCAGTTCTGTCAGAGCTTCATTGGGTTCTTGGTTATATCCCTGACCAAAGACCTTCTTGTCCGGTTGCTCAGTTTGGTCAGACAGCCAGCTCTAGGCAGTCTGGGTAGTTCTATATTGTTTCCATTTTCCAATAATGGAGACCACTGTGCTCTTGGAAACTTTCCACATTCTAGAATAAAAATGTATACCCTTCCCCAGATATATACGCCTCATCACAATTCTCTCTCTGAGATCTCCAGACAGTTCCTTGGACTTCATGGTATCGTTTCTGCTCTGACATGCACTGCCAACTGTGGGACCTTATATAGACAGGTGTGTTTCTTTCTAAATCATGTGCAATCAATTGAATTTACCACAAGTGGATTCCAATCAAGTTGTAGTGACATCTCAAGGATGATCAAAGGAATCAGGATGCACCTGGGCTCAATTTTTTTGTCTCATAGCAAACGGTCTGAATACTTATGTAAATAAGGTATCTTATTCATTTTATTTGTAATACATTTGCAAAAATGTCTAAAAACCTGTTCTCACTTAGTCATTATGGGATATTGTGTGTGTAGATTGATGAGGACAATGTTTTATTTAATCAATTTTAGAGCAAGGCTGTAATGTAACAAAATGTGGAAAAAGTAAAAAAAAAGGTCTGAATACTTTTCGAATGCACTGTATATACAAAATAATGTGGGGGGGGGGGGTGGGTGTGAATACTTATATGAATTAGATATTTCTGTATTTCATTTTCAATACATTTGCTAACATTTCTAAAAACATGTTTTCATGTAATAATATAATATGTAATATAACATGCAATAATATAATAATATCATGATGTAATAATATAATAATATAAGGATGTAATAATATAATGATATAATAATAACATACTAATATACTAATATAATAATATCATGATATAATAATAACATACTAATATACTAATATAATAATATCATGATATAATATAATGATATAATAATATAACAATATCATGATATAATAAGATACTAATATAATAGAATAAGATGCTAATATAATATAATGATATAATAATATAATATAATAAGATACTAATATAATAATATCATGATATAACAAGATACTAATATAATAATATAATAATATCATGATATAATAATAACATACTAATATACTAATATAATAATATCATGATATAATATAATGATATAATAATATAATAATATCATGATATAATAATAACATACTAATATACTAATATAATAATATCATGATATAATATAATGATATAATAATATAATAATATCATGATATAATAAGATACTAATATAATAGAATAAGATGCTAATATAATATAATAAGATGCTAATATAATATAATAAGATACTAATATAATAATATCATGATATAACAAGATACTAATATAATAATATAATAATATCATGATATAACAAGATACTAATATAATAATATAATAATATCATGATATAACAATATAATATCATGATATAATAATATCATGATATAATAATATAATATCATGATATAATAACATAATAAGATAATATCATGATATAATAAGATAATATCATAATATAATAAGATAATATCATAATATCATGATATAATAAGATACTTGTTACTGATACCGCTATCAGTAACAAAGCGAGATGGGAAGCCGTGCGGTACATGGGCCAAAACATATACTTGTGTGCCTGCGTCCGTGTGTGTGTGTGTGTGTGTGCGTGTGTGTGCGTGCGCGCATGCACATGGAGCCCGGTAAAGATATCCTTGGCAGTCAGTGGAGTTTATTCCTCTCCAACAGCGGAGGACCAAAATATCAAAGGACGGTCAAGCTGGGTAACAGATTTATCCCCCCATTCCTCTATCATAAACCAGTCCTCTTTTCCCTCACTCACTCCATTCCTCACTTCAATATCAGTTAGGTCCACATTTCACCCAAACCAGACCAGGGGCTTTACGTATGAAGCATCAGAGAGTAGAATTACTGACCTAGAATCTGGGCCACCCTGTCCATATAATCTCATTCATTATGATCTAGAATCAGGGCCCCCCTGTCCATATAATCTCATTCATTATGATCTAGGATCAGGGCCCCCCTGTCCATATAATCTCATTCATTATGATCTAGGATCAGGGCCCCCCTGTCCATATAATCTCATTCATTGTGATCTAAAAGGCAAAACTGATCCATGATCTAATCCTAAATCTAATCCTAATTCTAGATATAATCCTAAATCTAACCCTAAATTTAACCATAATCCTAAATCTAACCCTAACCCTAAATCTAAACCTAATCCTAAACCTAAATCTAAACATAATCCTAAATCTAACCCTAAATCTAAACCTAATCCTAAATCTAACCCTAAATCTAAACCTAATCCTAAACCTAATCCTAAATCAAACAGCGAGCAGGGAGGATGAATATCAAGTAGCTAGCCAAATCAAGAGACAGCAGGTATTTTGGTCATGTTGCTGGGGAACCTATCAGAACTAACTGAATAACAAGACACTTACACTGATACTGAAGTGTTGAATCAGAAGCTGTGATTAAGTGTTGATGTACTCAGACAAATCTCACCTGAAGTGATCTAATGTGTGGAGACTTTCAACACCGACCGACTGACCGTCCGTTTAACGAATGGAGTGGTAGTTTAGCAAGCAGCGGCCCTGGCCATGGACTGAGGCAGAGAAGACTGAGGACTGTACTCATACAGTGCTTTCGGAGTGTATTCAGACCCATCCACATTTTGTTACATTACAGCCTTATTCTAAAATGGATCAAATCCCCCCCCCCCCCTCATCAATCTACACACAATAATAATGACAAAGGAAAAACTGTTTTTTTTACATTTTTGCAAATGTATTAAAAGTATAAACGGCAATATCCCATTTAGATAAGTATTCAGACACTTTAATCAGTACTTTATTGAAGCACCTTTGGCAGCGATTACAGCCTCGAGTCTTCTTGGGTATGACGCTACAAGCTTGGCACACCTGTATTTGGGGAGTTTCTCCCATTCTCTGTGGGGAGTTTTTGGGGAGTTTCCCCCATTCGAGTCTTCTCTGCAGATCCTCTCAAGCTCTGTCAGGTTGGATGGGGAGCGTTGCTGCACAGCTATTTTCAGGTCTCTCCAGAGATGTTCTATCGGGTTCAAGTCCAGGCTCTGGCTGGGCCACTCAAGGACATTTAGAGACTTGTCCCGAAGCCACTCCTGCGTTGTCTTGGCTGTGTGCTTAGGGTCATTGTCCTGTTGGAAGGTGAGCCTTCGCCCCAGTCTGAGGTCCTGAGTGCTCTGGAGCAGGTTTTCATCAAGGATCTCTCTGTACTTTGCTCCGTTCATCTTTGCCTCTATCCTGACTAGTCTCCCAGTCCCTCCCTCCACATTCGCACAGCATGATGCTGCCACCACCATGCTTCACCGAGGGATGGTGCCAGGTTTCCAGACGTAACACTTGGCATTCAGGCCAAAGAGAATCTTCTTTCTCATGGTCAGAGTTCTTTAGGTGCCTTTTGGCGAACTCCAAGCGGGCTGTCATGTGCCTTTTACTGAAGAGTGGCTTCCTACTGGCCATTCTACCATAAAGGCCTGATTGGTGGAGTGCTGCAGAGATGGTTGTCCTTCTGGAAGGTTCTCCCATTTTCCACAGAGGAACTCTGGAGCTCTGTCACCTCCCTGACCAAGGCCCGTCTCCCCTAATTGCTCAGTTTGGCCGGGCGGCCAGCTCTAAGTAGAGTCTTGGTGGTTCCAAACCTCTCCCATTTAAGAATGCATACATTTTTTGGTATCCTTCCCCAGATCTGTACCTCGACACAATGCTATCTAGGAGCTCTATGGACAATTCCTTCGACCTCATTACTTGGTTTTTGCTCTGACATGCACTGTCAACTGTGAGACCTGATATAGACAGGTGTGTGCCTTTCCAAATCATGTCCAATCCATTGGATTTACCACAGGTGGACTCCAATCAAGTTGTAGAAACATCTCAAGGATGATCAATGGAGACAGGATGCACCTGAGCTCAATTTTGAGTCTCATAGCAAAGGGGCTGAATACTTATGTAAATAAAGTGTTTTTTTATTTTTAATACATTTGCAAACATTTCTAAAAACTGTTTTCACTTTGTCATTATGGGGTATCGTGATGTCATTATGGGGTATCGTGATGTCATTATGGGGTATTGTGATGTCATTATGGGGTAGTGCGTGTAGATTGATGAAATGTTTTAATTAATTACAATATTAGAATAAGGCTGTAACGTAACAAAATGTGGAAAAGGGGAAGAGGTCTGAAAACTTTCCGAATGCACTGTATTGGTATGAGAATCTAAATACACGGGGTGATTGTCTTTGTGCTTAAGGGAAGGATGAGGCTGGACATAGGCTTTGATGATGGTAGTACTTTGGTCAACTACAGTTACGGCAGGCCATATCAGGCTACAGGCAAAACACTTGTGGTCGTGGATTTTTGGAGGTTAATATAGTATTGAGAGGAGTGGAGACACATGTACACCAGCTGTGCATCTTACTCAAGATGAACAGAGTTCATGGCAGCACCGCCAGGGTATGGTAAAGTTCCAAGAACGTTTGAAGGAGTGCTGGAGGGATTATGTACCTGTGGACTTGTTGGAGGCTCTCCGTCTGATCTCAGTGACCATGAGCCGGGACACCTGGGTAGTGAACTGGAGGAGGTCCTGGAACTTCTCTGTCATGGTCGTGGGGGAAGCGTTCCCAAACACCTGAACATAGAGGTCGAAGGATAACTCATTAACACACACACACACACACACACACACACACACACACACACACACACACACACACACACACACACACACACACACACACACACACACACACACACACACACACACACACACACACACACACACACACACACACCGGTCCACCTAATGTGCTAAGATGAAGGACACCCGAGGTGGAGTTTTGTTAAACCATTTCACACCACTGATCACAAAGCAATGAAAACACAGATTTACTTTTGCATTCCTTTACATCTCTTCAATCACATCTACTGAACGAGATGAATCCTGGCACCTTCTGTCTTTTGGATTAGTGCAAATTAAACCAATCAGAGGCCTGTTTCTCACCCTGTTGAAGACGGGTAACATCATGTAGAGTTTGTCCTCCTGCTCCTTCTGGGTCATTTGACGTGGCGGATGGCAGAGCTCAGAGAAGAGACGTCGGAGGTGCATGAGGCCCAGCGCGTTGTCCTGGGGGCTACATTCTTCCTGGCGCGGCCTTCCCATGATCCTCTTTACCATGTTCATCTTGAGCGGCTTCGCCAGGCCAAAGCCAGCCCTGAGGAGGAGGAGGAAGAGGGAGAATGACTTTTTTATTTTTTTTATTCATTTAATTTTACTGTACCTTAAACTTACCAGGAAGTGCTTTGAACCTTTTCTTGATGTATTGAATTAAATTGTATATTTCACTTGTAGAAATGGAAATGTCAAATCAAAATGTTATTTGTCACATGCAAAATGTTATTTGCCGAATACAACAAGTGTAGACCTTACTGTGAAATGCTTACTTACAAGCCTTTAACCAACAACGCAAAGTTTAAAAGTTAGTCAAATCTGCTAAATAAACTAAAAGGAATAATAGTAACACAACAAAATAACAACAACAAGGTAATTAAATATATACAGGGGTACAGGTTAGTCAAGGTAATATATACAGGGGGTACTGGTACAGAGTCAATATGCAGGGGTACAGGTTAGTCAAGGTAATATATACAGGGGGTACTGGTACAGAGTCAATATGTAGGGGTACAGGTTAGTCAAGGTAATATATACAGGGGGTACTGGTACAGAGTCAATATGCAGGGGTACAGGTTAGTCAAGGTAATATATACAGGGGGTACTGGTACAGAGTCAATATGTAGGGGTACAGGTTAGTCAAGGTAATATATACAGGGGGTACTGGTACAGAGTCAATATGCAGGGGTACAGGTTAGTCAAGGTAATATATACAGGGGGTACTGGTACAGAGTCAATATGCAGGGGTACAGGTTAGTCAAGGTAATATATACAGGGGGTACTGGTACAGAGTCAATATGCAGGGGTACAGGTTAGAGGTAATATATACAGGGGCTACTGGTACAGAGTCAATATACAGGGGTAGAGGTTAGAGGTAATATATACAGGGGGTACTGGTACAGAGTCAATATACAGGGGTAGAGGTTAGTCAAGGTAATATATACAGGGGGTACTGGTACAGAGTCAATATGCAGGGGTACAGGTTAGTCAAGGTAATATATACAGGGGGTACTGGTACAGAGTCAATATGCAGGGGTACAGGTTAGTCAAGGTAATATATACAGGGACTACTGGTACAGAGTCAATATGCAGGGGTACAGGTTAGTCAAGGTAATATATACAGGGGGTACTGGTACAGAGTCAATATGCAGGGGTACAGGTTAGTCAAGGTAATATATACAGGGACTACTGGTACAGAGTCAATATGCAGGGGTACAGGTTAGTCAAGGTAATATATACAGGGGCTACTGGTACAGAGTCAATATGCAGGGGTACAGGTTAGAGGTAATATATACAGGGGGTACTGGTACAGAGTCAATATGCAGGGGTACAGGTTAGTCAAGGTAATATATACAGGGACTACTGGTACAGAGTCAATATGCAGGGGTACAGGTTAGTCAAGGTAATATATACAGGGACTACTGGTACAGAGTCAATATGCAGGGGTACAGGTTAGAGGTAATATATACAGGGACTACTGGTACAGAGTCAATATGCAGGGGTACAGGTTAGAGGTAATATATACAGGGGGTAGTGGTACAGAGTCAATATGCAGGGGTACAGGTTAGAGGTAATATATACAGGGACTACTGGTACAGAGTCAATATGCAGGGGTACAGGTTAGTCAAGGTAATATATACAGGGGGTACTGGTACAGAGTCAATATGCAGGGGTACAGGTTAGTCAAGGTAATATATACAGGGGGTACTGGTACAGAGTCAATATGCAGGGGTACAGGTTAGTCAAGGTAATATATACAGGGGGTAGTGGTACAGAGTCAATATGCAGGGGTACAGGTTAGTCAAGGTAATATATACAGGGGGTACTGGTACAGAGTCAATATGCAGGGGTACAGGTTAGAGGTAATATATACAGGGGCTACTGGTACAGAGTCAATATGCAGGGGTACAGGTTAGAGGTAATATATACAGGGGGTACTGGTACAGAGTCAATATGCAGGGGTACAGGTTAGTCAAGGTAATATATACAGGGGGTACTGGTACAGAGTCAATATGCAGGGGTACAGGTTAGTCAAGGTAATATATACAGGGGGTACTGGTACAGAGTCAATATGCAGGGGTACAGGTTAGAGGTAATATATACAGGGACTACTGGTACAGAGTCAATATGCAGGGGTACAGGTTAGAGGTAATATATACAGGGGGTACTGGTACAGAGTCAATATGCAGGGGTACAGGTTAGTCAAGGTAATATATACAGGGGGTACTGGTACAGAGTCAATATGCAGGGGTACAGGTTAGAGGTAATATATACAGGGGGTACTGGTACAGAGTCAATATGCAGGGGTACAGGTTAGTCAAGGTAATATATACAGGGGGTACTGGTACAGAGTCAATATGCAGGGGTACAGGTTAGAGGTAATATATACAGGGGGTACTGGTACAGAGTCAATATGCAGGGGTACAGGTTAGTCAAGGTAATATATACAGGGACTACTGGTACAGAGTCAATATGCAGGGGTACAGGTTAGTCAAGGTAATATATACAGGGGGTACTGGTACAGAGTCAATATGCAGGGGTACAGGTTAGAGGTAATATATACAGGGGGTACTGGTACAGAGTCAATATGCAGGGGTACAGGTTAGTCAAGGTAATATATACAGGGGGTACTGGTACAGAGTCAATATGCAGGGGTACAGGTTAGAGGTAATATATACAGGGGGTACTGGTACAGAGTCAATATGCAGGGGTACAGGTTAGTCAAGGTAATATATACAGGGGGTACTGGTACAGAGTCAATATGCAGGGGTACAGGTTAGTCAAGGTAATATATACAGGGGCTACTGGTACAGAGTCAATATGCAGGGGTACAGGTTAGAGGTAATATATACAGGGGGTACTGGTACAGAGTCAATATGCAGGGGTACAGGTTAGTCAAGGTAATATATACAGGGGGTACTGGTACAGAGTCAATATGCAGGGGTACAGGTTAGTCAAGGTAATATATACAGGGGGTACTGGTACAGAGTCAATATGCAGGGGTACAGGTTAGAGGTAATATATACAGGGACTACTGGTACAGAGTCAATATGCAGGGGTACAGGTTAGAGGTAATATATACAGGGGGTACTGGTACAGAGTCAATATGCAGGGGTACAGGTTAGTCAAGGTAATATATACAGGGGGTACTGGTACAGAGTCAATATGCAGGGGTACAGGTTAGAGGTAATATATACAGGGGGTACTGGTACAGAGTCAATATGCAGGGGTACAGGTTAGTCAAGGTAATATATACAGGGGGTACTGGTACAGAGTCAATATGCAGGGGTACAGGTTAGAGGTAATATATACAGGGGGTACTGGTACAGAGTCAATATGCAGGGGTACAGGTTAGTCAAGGTAATATATACAGGGACTACTGGTACAGAGTCAATATGCAGGGGTACAGGTTAGTCAAGGTAATATATACAGGGGGTACTGGTACAGAGTCAATATGCAGGGGTACAGGTTAGAGGTAATATATACAGGGGGTACTGGTACAGAGTCAATATGCAGGGGTACAGGTTAGAGGTACTATATACAGGGGGTACTGGTACAGAGTCAATATGCAGGGGTACAGGTTAGTCAAGGTAATATATACAGGGGCTACTGGTACAGAGTCAATATGCAGGGGTACAGGTTAGAGGTAATATATACAGGGGCTACTGGTACAGAGTCAATATGCAGGGGTACAGGTTAGAGGTAATATATACAGGGGCTACTGGTACAGAGTCAATATGCAGGGGTACAGGTTAGAGGTAATATATACAGGGGGTACTGGTACAGAGTCAATATGCAGGGGTAGAGGTTAGTCAAGGTAATATATACAGAGTCAATATACAGGGGTACAGGTTAGTCAAGGTAATATATACAGAGTCAATATACAGGGGTACAGGTTAGTCAAGGTAATATATACAGGGGGTACTGGTACAGAGTCAATATGCAGGGGTACAGGTTAGTCAAGGTAATATATACAGAGTCAATATACAGGGGTACAGGTTAGTCAAGGTAATATATACAGGGGGTACTGGTACAGAGTCAATATGCAGGGGTACAGGTTAGAGGTAATATATACAGGGGGTAGTGGTACAGAGTCAATATGCAGGGGTACAGGTTAGTCAAGGTAATATATACAGGGACTACTGGTACAGAGTCAATATACAGGGGTACAGGTTAGTCAAGGTAATATATACAGGGGGTACTGGTACAGAGTCAATATGCAGGGGTACAGGTTAGTCAAGGTAATATATACAGGGGGTACTGGTACAGAGTCAATATGCAGGGGTACAGGTTAGAGGTAATATATACAGGGGGTACTGGTACAGAGTCAATATGCAGGGGTACAGGTTAGTCAAGGTAATATATACAGGGGGTACTGGTACAGAGTCAATATGCAGGGCTACAGGTTAGTCAAGGTAATATATACAGGGGGTACTGGTACAGAGTCAATATGCAGGGGTACAGGTTAGAGGTAATATATACAGGGGGTACTGGTACAGAGTCAATATGCAGGGGTACAGGTTAGTCAAGGTAATATATACAGGGGGTACTGGTACAGAGTCAATATGCAGGGGTACAGGTTAGTCAAGGTAATATATACAGGGGGTACTGGTACAGAGTCAATATGCAGGGGTACAGGTTAGTCAAGGTAATATATACAGGGGCTACTGGTACAGAGTCAATATGCAGGGGTACAGGTTAGTCAAGGTAATATATACAGGGGCTACTGGTACAGAGTCAATATGCAGGGGTACAGGTTAGAGGTAATATATACAGGGACTACTGGTACAGAGTCAATATGCAGGGGTACAGGTTAGAGGTAATATATACAGGGACTACTGGTACAGAGTCAATATGCAGGGGTACAGGTTAGAGGTAATATATACAGGGACTACTGGTACAGAGTCAATATGCAGGGGTAGAGGTTAGTCAAGGTAATATATACAGGGGGTACTGGTACAGAGTCAATATGCAGGGGTACAGGTTAGAGGTAATATATACAGGGGGTACTGGTACAGAGTCAATATGCAGGGGTACAGGTTAGAGGTAATATATACAGGGGCTACTGGTACAGAGTCAATATGCAGGGGTACAGGTTAGAGGTAATATATACAGGGACTACTGGTACAGAGTCAATATGCAGGGGTACAGGTTAGAGGTAATATATACAGGGACTACTGGTACAGAGTCAATATGCAGGGGTAGAGGTTAGTCAAGGTAATATATACAGGGGGTACTGGTACAGAGTCAATATGCAGGGGTACAGGTTAGAGGTAATATATACAGGGACTACTGGTACAGAGTCAATATGCAGGGGTACAGGTTAGTCAAGGTAATATATACAGGGGGTACTGGTACAGAGTCAATATGCAGGGGTACAGGTTAGAGGTAATATATACAGGGACTACTGGTACAGAGTCAATATGCAGGGGTACAGGTTAGAGGTAATATATACAGGGACTACTGGTACAGAGTCAATATGCAGGGGTACAGGTTAGTCAAGGTAATATATACAGGGGGTACTGGTACAGAGTCAATATGCAGGGGTACAGGTTAGTCAAGGTAATATATACAGGGGGTAGTGGTACAGAGTCAATATGCAGGGGTACAGGTTAGTCAAGGTAATATATACAGGGGGTACTGGTACAGAGTCAATATGCAGGGGTACAGGTTAGAGGTAATATATACAGGGACTACTGGTACAGAGTCAATATGCAGGGGTACAGGTTAGTCAAGGTAATATATACAGGGGGTAGTGGTACAGAGTCAATAAGCAGGGGTACAGGTTAGTCAAGGTAATATATACAGGGGGTACTGGTACAGAGTCAATATGCAGGGGTACAGGTTAGAGGTAATATATACAGGGACTACTGGTACAGAGTCAATATGCAGGGGTACAGGTTAGTCAAGGTAATATATACAGGGGGTACTGGTACAGAGTCAATATGCAGGGGTACAGGTTAGAGGTAATATATACAGGGACTACTGGTACAGAGTCAATATGCAGGGGTACAGGTTAGAGGTAATATATACAGGGACTACTGGTACAGAGTCAATATGCAGGGGTACAGGTTAGAGGTAATATATACAGGGGGTACTGGTACAGAGTCAATATACAGGGGTACAGGTTAGAGGTAATATATACAGGGGGTACTGGTACAGAGTCAATATGCAGGGGTACAGGTTAGTCAAGGTAATATATACAGGGACTACTGGTACAGAGTCAATATGCAGGGGTACAGGTTAGTCAAGGTAATATATACAGGGACTACTGGTACAGAGTCAATATGCAGGGGTACAGGTTAGAGGTAATATATACAGGGACTACTGGTACAGAGTCAATATGCAGGGGTACAGGTTAGAGGTACTATATACAGGGACTACTGGTACAGAGTCAATATGCAGGGGTACAGGTTAGAGGTAATATATACAGGGACTACTGGTACAGAGTCAATATGCAGGGGTACAGGTTAGAGGTAATATATACAGGGGGTACTGGTACAGAGTCAATATACAGGGGTACAGGTTAGAGGTAATATATACAGGGGGTACTGGTACAGAGTCAATATGCAGGGGTACAGGTTAGTCAAGGTAATATATACAGGGACTACTGGTACAGAGTCAATATGCAGGGGTACAGGTTAGTCAAGGTAATATATACAGGGACTACTGGTACAGAGTCAATATGCAGGGGTACAGGTTAGAGGTAATATATACAGGGACTACTGGTACAGAGTCAATATGCAGGGGTACAGGTTAGAGGTAATATATACAGGGGGTACTGGTACAGAGTCAATATGCAGGGGTACAGGTTAGAGGTAATATATACAGGGGGTACTGGTACAGAGTCAATATGCAGGGGTACAGGTTAGTCAAGGTAATATATACAGGGACTACTGGTACAGAGTCAATATGCAGGGGTACAGGTTAGAGGTAATATATACAGGGACTACTGGTACAGAGTCAATATGCAGGGGTACAGGTTAGTCAAGGTAATATATACAGGGGGTACTGGTACAGAGTCAATATGCAGGGGTACAGGTTAGAGGTAATATATACAGGGGGTACTGGTACAGAGTCAATATGCAGGGGTACAGGTTAGTCAAGGTAATATATACAGGGGGTACTGGTACAGAGTCAATATGCAGGGGTACAGGTTAGTCAAGGTAATATATACAGGGGGTACTGGTACAGAGTCAATATGCAGGGGTACAGGTTAGTCAAGGTAATATATACAGGGGGTACTGGTACAGAGTCAATATGCAGGGGTACAGGTTAGTCAAGGTAATATATACAGGGGGTACTGGTACAGAGTCAATATGCAGGGGTACAGGTTAGAGGTAATATATACAGGGACTACTGGTACAGAGTCAATATGCAGGGGTACAGGTTAGAGGTAATATATACAGGGGCTACTGGTACAGAGTCAATATGCAGGGGTACAGGTTAGTCAAGGTAATATATACAGGGGGTACTGGTACAGAGTCAATATGCAGGGGTACAGGTTAGTCAAGGTAATATATACAGGGACTACTGGTACAGAGTCAATATGCAGGGGTACAGGTTAGAGGTAATATATACAGGGACTACTGGTACAGAGTCAATATGCAGGGGTACAGGTTAGAGGTAATATATACAGGGGCTACTGGTACAGAGTCAATATGCAGGGGTACAGGTTAGTCAAGGTAATATATACAGGGACTACTGGTACAGAGTCAATATGCAGGGGTACAGGTTAGAGGTAATATATACAGGGGGTACTGGTACAGAGTCAATATGCAGGGGTACAGGTTAGAGGTAATATATACAGGGGGTACTGGTACAGAGTCAATATGCAGGGGTACAGGTTAGAGGTAATATATACAGGGGGTACTGGTACAGAGTCAATATGCAGGGGTACAGGTTAGAGGTACTATATACAGGGGCTACTGGTACAGAGTCAATATGTAGGGGTACAGGTTAGTCAAGGTAATATATACAGGGGGTACTGGTACAGAGTCAATATGCAGGGGTACAGGTTAGAGGTAATATATACAGGGGGTAGTGGTACAGAGTCAATATACAGGGGTACAGGTTAGTCAAGGTAATATATACAGGGGGTACTGGTACAGAGTCAATATGTAGGGGTACAGGTTAGTCAAGGTAATATATACAGGGGGTACTGGTACAGAGTCAATATGCAGGGGTACAGGTTAGTCAAGGTAATATATACAGGGGGTAGTGGTACAGAGTCAATATGTAGGGGTACAGGTTAGAGGTAATATATACAGGGACTACTGGTACAGAGTCAATATGCAGGGGTACAGGTTAGAGGTAATATATACAGGGACTACTGGTACAGAGTCAATATGCAGGGGTAGAGGTTAGTCAAGGTAATATATACAGGGACTACTGGTACAGAGTCAATATGCAGGGGTACAGGTTAGAGGTAATATATACAGGGACTACTGGTACAGAGTCAATATGCAGGGCTACAGGTTAGTCAAGGTAATATATACAGGGGGTACTGGTACAGAGTCAATATGCAGGGGTACAGGTTAGAGGTAATATATACAGGGGGTACTGGTACAGAGTCAATATGCAGGGGTACAGGTTAGAGGTAATATATACAGGGGGTACTGGTACAGAGTCAATATGCAGGGGTAGAGGTTAGTCAAGGTAATATATACAGGGGGTACTGGTACAGAGTCAATATGCAGGGGTACAGGTTAGTCAAGGTAATATATACAGGGACTACTGGTACAGAGTCAATATGCAGGGGTACAGGTTAGAGGTAATATATACAGGGACTACTGGTACAGAGTCAATATGCAGGGGTACAGGTTAGTCAAGGTAATATATACAGGGGGTACTGGTACAGAGTCAATATGCAGGGGTAGAGGTTAGAGGTAAAATATACAGGGGCTACTGGTACAGAGTCAATATGCAGGGGTACAGGTTAGTCAAGGTAATATATACAGGGGGTACTGGTACAGAGTCAATATGCAGGGGTACAGGTTAGTCAAGGTAATATATACAGGGGGTACTGGTACAGAGTCAATATGCAGGGGTAGAGGTTAGAGGTAATATATACAGGGGCTACTGGTACAGAGTCAATATGCAGGGGTACAGGTTAGTCAAGGTAATATATACAGGGGGTACTGGTACAGAGTCAATATGCAGGGGTACAGGTTAGAGGTAATATATACAGGGGGTACTGGTACAGAGTCAATATGCAGGGGTACAGGTTAGTCAAGGTAATATATACAGGGGGTACTGGTACAGAGTCAATATGCAGGGGTACAGGTTAGAGGTAATATATACAGGGACTACTGGTACAGAGTCAATATGCAGGGGTACAGGTTAGTCAAGGTAATATATACAGGGGGTACTGGTACAGAGTCAATATGCAGGGGTACAGGTTAGAGGTAATATATACAGGGACTACTGGTACAGAGTCAATATGCAGGGGTACAGGTTAGTCAAGGTAATATATACAGGGGGTACTGGTACAGAGTCAATATGCAGGGGTACAGGTTAGAGGTAATATATACAGGGACTACTGGTACAGAGTCAATATGCAGGGGTACAGGTTAGAGGTAATATATACAGGGACTACTGGTACAGAGTCAATATGCAGGGGTACAGGTTAGAGGTAATATATACAGGGGGTACTGGTACAGAGTCAATATACAGGGGTACAGGTTAGAGGTAATATATACAGGGGGTACTGGTACAGAGTCAATATGCAGGGGTACAGGTTAGTCAAGGTAATATATACAGGGACTACTGGTACAGAGTCAATATGCAGGGGTACAGGTTAGTCAAGGTAATATATACAGGGACTACTGGTACAGAGTCAATATGCAGGGGTACAGGTTAGAGGTAATATATACAGGGACTACTGGTACAGAGTCAATATGCAGGGGTACAGGTTAGAGGTACTATATACAGGGACTACTGGTACAGAGTCAATATGCAGGGGTACAGGTTAGAGGTAATATATACAGGGACTACTGGTACAGAGTCAATATGCAGGGGTACAGGTTAGAGGTAATATATACAGGGGGTACTGGTACAGAGTCAATATACAGGGGTACAGGTTAGAGGTAATATATACAGGGGGTACTGGTACAGAGTCAATATGCAGGGGTACAGGTTAGTCAAGGTAATATATACAGGGACTACTGGTACAGAGTCAATATGCAGGGGTACAGGTTAGTCAAGGTAATATATACAGGGACTACTGGTACAGAGTCAATATGCAGGGGTACAGGTTAGAGGTAATATATACAGGGACTACTGGTACAGAGTCAATATGCAGGGGTACAGGTTAGAGGTAATATATACAGGGGGTACTGGTACAGAGTCAATATGCAGGGGTACAGGTTAGAGGTAATATATACAGGGACTACTGGTACAGAGTCAATATGCAGGGGTACAGGTTAGTCAAGGTAATATATACAGGGGGTACTGGTACAGAGTCAATATGCAGGGGTACAGGTTAGAGGTAATATATACAGGGGGTACTGGTACAGAGTCAATATGCAGGGGTACAGGTTAGTCAAGGTAATATATACAGGGACTACTGGTACAGAGTCAATATGCAGGGGTACAGGTTAGAGGTAATATATACAGGGACTACTGGTACAGAGTCAATATGCAGGGGTACAGGTTAGTCAAGGTAATATATACAGGGGGTACTGGTACAGAGTCAATATGCAGGGGTACAGGTTAGAGGTAATATATACAGGGGGTACTGGTACAGAGTCAATATGCAGGGGTACAGGTTAGTCAAGGTAATATATACAGGGGGTACTGGTACAGAGTCAATATGCAGGGGTACAGGTTAGTCAAGGTAATATATACAGGGGGTACTGGTACAGAGTCAATATGCAGGGGTACAGGTTAGTCAAGGTAATATATACAGGGGGTACTGGTACAGAGTCAATATGCAGGGGTACAGGTTAGTCAAGGTAATATATACAGGGGGTACTGGTACAGAGTCAATATGCAGGGGTACAGGTTAGAGGTAATATATACAGGGACTACTGGTACAGAGTCAATATGCAGGGGTACAGGTTAGAGGTAATATATACAGGGGCTACTGGTACAGAGTCAATATGCAGGGGTACAGGTTAGTCAAGGTAATATATACAGGGGGTACTGGTACAGAGTCAATATGCAGGGGTACAGGTTAGTCAAGGTAATATATACAGGGACTACTGGTACAGAGTCAATATGCAGGGGTACAGGTTAGAGGTAATATATACAGGGACTACTGGTACAGAGTCAATATGCAGGGGTACAGGTTAGAGGTAATATATACAGGGGCTACTGGTACAGAGTCAATATGCAGGGGTACAGGTTAGTCAAGGTAATATATACAGGGACTACTGGTACAGAGTCAATATGCAGGGGTACAGGTTAGAGGTAATATATACAGGGGGTACTGGTACAGAGTCAATATGCAGGGGTACAGGTTAGAGGTAATATATACAGGGGGTACTGGTACAGAGTCAATATGCAGGGGTACAGGTTAGAGGTAATATATACAGGGGGTACTGGTACAGAGTCAATATGCAGGGGTACAGGTTAGAGGTACTATATACAGGGGCTACTGGTACAGAGTCAATATGTAGGGGTACAGGTTAGTCAAGGTAATATATACAGGGGGTACTGGTACAGAGTCAATATGCAGGGGTACAGGTTAGAGGTAATATATACAGGGGGTAGTGGTACAGAGTCAATATACAGGGGTACAGGTTAGTCAAGGTAATATATACAGGGGGTACTGGTACAGAGTCAATATGTAGGGGTACAGGTTAGTCAAGGTAATATATACAGGGGGTACTGGTACAGAGTCAATATGCAGGGGTACAGGTTAGTCAAGGTAATATATACAGGGGGTAGTGGTACAGAGTCAATATGTAGGGGTACAGGTTAGAGGTAATATATACAGGGACTACTGGTACAGAGTCAATATGCAGGGGTACAGGTTAGAGGTAATATATACAGGGACTACTGGTACAGAGTCAATATGCAGGGGTAGAGGTTAGTCAAGGTAATATATACAGGGACTACTGGTACAGAGTCAATATGCAGGGGTACAGGTTAGAGGTAATATATACAGGGACTACTGGTACAGAGTCAATATGCAGGGCTACAGGTTAGTCAAGGTAATATATACAGGGGGTACTGGTACAGAGTCAATATGCAGGGGTACAGGTTAGAGGTAATATATACAGGGGGTACTGGTACAGAGTCAATATGCAGGGGTACAGGTTAGAGGTAATATATACAGGGGGTACTGGTACAGAGTCAATATGCAGGGGTAGAGGTTAGTCAAGGTAATATATACAGGGGGTACTGGTACAGAGTCAATATGCAGGGGTACAGGTTAGTCAAGGTAATATATACAGGGACTACTGGTACAGAGTCAATATGCAGGGGTACAGGTTAGAGGTAATATATACAGGGACTACTGGTACAGAGTCAATATGCAGGGGTACAGGTTAGTCAAGGTAATATATACAGGGGGTACTGGTACAGAGTCAATATGCAGGGGTAGAGGTTAGAGGTAATATATACAGGGGCTACTGGTACAGAGTCAATATGCAGGGGTACAGGTTAGTCAAGGTAATATATACAGGGGGTACTGGTACAGAGTCAATATGCAGGGGTACAGGTTAGTCAAGGTAATATATACAGGGGGTACTGGTACAGAGTCAATATGCAGGGGTAGAGGTTAGAGGTAATATATACAGGGGCTACTGGTACAGAGTCAATATGCAGGGGTACAGGTTAGTCAAGGTAATATATACAGGGGGTACTGGTACAGAGTCAATATGCAGGGGTACAGGTTAGAGGTAATATATACAGGGGGTACTGGTACAGAGTCAATATGCAGGGGTACAGGTTAGTCAAGGTAATATATACAGGGGGTACTGGTACAGAGTCAATATGCAGGGCTACAGGTTAGTCAAGGTAATATATACAGGGGGTACTGGTACAGAGTCAATATGCAGGGCTACAGGTTAGTCAAGGTAATATATACAGGGGGTAGTGGTACAGAGTCAATATGCAGGGGTACAGGTTAGTCAAGGTAATATATACAGGGGGTACTGGTACAGAGTCAATATGCAGGGCTACAGGTTAGTCAAGGTAATATATACAGGGGGTAGTGGTACAGAGTCAATATGCAGGGGTACAGGTTAGTCAAGGTAATATATACAGGGGGTACTGGTACAGAGTCAATATGCAGGGGTACAGGTTAGTCAAGGTAATATATACAGGGGGTACTGGTACAGAGTCAATATGCAGGGGTACAGGTTAGTCAAGGTAATATATACAGGGGGTACTGGTACAGAGTCAATATGCAGGGGTACAGGTTAGTCAAGGTAATATATACAGGGGCTACTGGTACAGAGTCAATATGCAGGGGTAGAGGTTAGTCAAGGTAATATATACAGGGACTACTGGTACAGAGTCAATATGCAGGGGTACAGGTTAGTCAAGGTAATATATACAGGGGGTACTGGTACAGAGTCAATATGCAGGGGTACAGGTTAGTCAAGGTAATATATACAGGGGGTACTGGTACAGAGTCAATATGCAGGGGTACAGGTTAGTCAAGGTAATATATACAGGGGGTACTGGTACAGAGTCAATATGCAGGGGTACAGGTTAGTCAAGGTAATATATACAGGGGCTACTGGTACAGAGTCAATATGCAGGGGTACAGGTTAGAGGTAATATATACAGGGGGTACTGGTACAGAGTCAATATGCAGGGGTACAGGTTAGAGGTAATATATACAGGGGGTACTGGTACAGAGTCAATATGCAGGGGTACAGGTTAGTCAAGGTAATATATACAGGGGCTACTGGTACAGAGTCAATATGCAGGGGTACAGGTTAGAGGTAATATATACAGGGGGTACTGGTACAGAGTCAATATGCAGGGGTACAGGTTAGTCAAGGTAATATATACAGGGACTACTGGTACAGAGTCAATATGCAGGGGTAGAGGTTAGTCAAGGTAATATATACAGGGACTACTGGTACAGAGTCAATATGCAGGGGTACAGGTTAGTCAAGGTAATATATACAGGGGGTACTGGTACAGAGTCAATATGCAGGGGTACAGGTTAGTCAAGGTAATATATACAGGGGGTACTGGTACAGAGTCAATATGCAGGGGTACAGGTTAGAGGTAATATATACAGGGGGTACTGGTACAGAGTCAATATGCAGGGGTACAGGTTAGTCAAGGTAATATATACAGGGGGTACTGGTACAGAGTCAATATGCAGGGGTACAGGTTAGAGGTAATATATACAGGGGGTACTGGTACAGAGTCAATATGCAGGGGTACAGGTTAGTCAAGGTAATATATACAGGGACTACTGGTACAGAGTCAATATGCAGGGGTACAGGTTAGTCAAGGTAATATATACAGGGGGTACTGGTACAGAGTCAATATGCAGGGGTACAGGTTAGTCAAGGTAATATATACAGGGACTACTGGTACAGAGTCAATATGCAGGGGTACAGGTTAGAGGTAATATATACAGGGGCTACTGGTACAGAGTCAATATGCAGGGGTACAGGTTAGTCAAGGTAATATATACAGGGGCTACTGGTACAGAGTCAATATGCAGGGGTACAGGTTAGTCAAGGTAATATATACAGGGACTACTGGTACAGAGTCAATATGCAGGGGTACAGGTTAGTCAAGGTAATATATACAGGGACTACTGGTACAGAGTCAATATGCAGGGGTACAGGTTAGTCAAGGTAATATATACAGGGGGTACTGGTACAGAGTCAATATGCAGGGGTACAGGTTAGTCAAGGTAATATATACAGGGACTACTGGTACAGAGTCAATATGCAGGGGTACAGGTTAGAGGTAATATATACAGGGGCTACTGGTACAGAGTCAATATGCAGGGGTACAGGTTAGTCAAGGTAATATATACAGGGGGTACTGGTACAGAGTCAATATGCAGGGGTACAGGTTAGAGGTAATATATACAGGGGGTACTGGTACAGAGTCAATATGCAGGGGTACAGGTTAGTCAAGGTAATATATACAGGGGCTACTGGTACAGAGTCAATATGCAGGGGTACAGGTTAGTCAAGGTAATATATACAGGGACTACTGGTACAGAGTCAATATGCAGGGGTACAGGTTAGTCAAGGTAATATATACAGGGACTACTGGTACAGAGTCAATATGCAGGGGTACAGGTTAGTCAAGGTAATATATACAGGGGGTAGTGGTACAGAGTCAATATACAGGGGTACAGGTTAGAGGTAATATATACAGGGGGTACTGGTACAGAGTCAATATGCAGGGGTACAGGTTAGAGGTAATATATACAGGGGGTACTGGTACAGAGTCAATATGCAGGGGTACAGGTTAGTCAAGGTAATATATACAGGGACTACTGGTACAGAGTCAATATGCAGGGGTACAGGTTAGTCAAGGTAATATATACAGGGGGTACTGGTACAGAGTCAATATGCAGGGGTACAGGTTAGAGGTAATATATACAGGGGGTACTGGTACAGAGTCAATATGCAGGGGTACAGGTTAGTCAAGGTAATATATACAGGGACTACTGGTACAGAGTCAATATGCAGGGGTACAGGTTAGAGGTAATATATACAGGGGGTACTGGTACAGAGTCAATATGCAGGGGTACAGGTTAGTCAAGGTAATATATACAGGGGGTACTGGTACAGAGTCAATATGCAGGGGTACAGGTTAGTCAAGGTAATATATACAGGGGGTACTGGTACAGAGTCAATATGCAGGGGTACAGGTTAGAGGTACTATATACAGGGGGTACTGGTACAGAGTCAATATGCAGGGGTACAGGTTAGTCAAGGTAATATATACAGGGGCTACTGGTACAGAGTCAATATGCAGGGGTACAGGTTAGAGGTAATATATACAGGGGGTACTGGTACAGAGTCAATATGCAGGGGTACAGGTTAGAGGTAATATATACAGGGGGTACTGGTACAGAGTCAATATGCAGGGGTACAGGTTAGAGGTACTATATACAGGGGGTACTGGTACAGAGTCAATATGCAGGGGTACAGGTTAGAGGTAATATATACAGGGGGTACTGGTACAGAGTCAATATGCAGGGGTACAGGTTAGTCAAGGTAATATATACAGGGACTACTGGTACAGAGTCAATATGCAGGGGTACAGGTTAGTCAAGGTAATATATACAGGGGGTACTGGTACAGAGTCAATATGCAGGGGTACAGGTTAGTCAAGGTAATATATACAGGGGGTACTGGTACAGAGTCAATATGCAGGGGTACAGGTTAGAGGTAATATATACAGGGGGTACTGGTACAGAGTCAATATGCAGGGGTACAGGTTAGTCAAGGTAATATATACAGGGGGTACTGGTACAGAGTCAATATGCAGGGGTACAGGTTAGTCAAGGTAATATATACAGGGGGTACTGGTACAGAGTCAATATGAGGGGTACAGGTTAGAGGTACTATATACAGGGGGTACTGGTACAGAGTCAATATGCAGGGGTACAGGTTAGTCAAGGTAATATATACAGGGGCTACTGGTACAGAGTCAATATGCAGGGGTACAGGTTAGAGGTAATATATACAGGGGGTACTGGTACAGAGTCAATATGCAGGGGTACAGGTTAGAGGTAATATATACAGGGGGTACTGGTACAGAGTCAATATGCAGGGGTACAGGTTAGTCAAGGTAATATATACAGGGACTACTGGTACAGAGTCAATATGCAGGGGTACAGGTTAGTCAAGGTAATATATACAGGGGGTACTGGTACAGAGTCAATATGCAGGGGTACAGGTTAGAGGTAATATATACAGGGACTACTGGTACAGAGTCAATATGCAGGGGTACAGGTTAGAGGTAATATATACAGGGACTACTGGTACAGAGTCAATATACAGGGGTACAGGTTAGAGGTAATATATACAGGGACTACTGGTACAGAGTCAATATGCAGGGGTACAGGTTAGAGGTAATATATACAGGGACTACTGGTACAGAGTCAATATGCAGGGGTACAGGTTAGTCAAGGTAATATATACAGGGACTACTGGTACAGAGTCAATATGCAGGGGTACAGGTTAGAGGTAATATATACAGGGGGTACTGGTACAGAGTCAATATGCAGGGGTACAGGTTAGTCAAGGTAATATATACAGGGGGTACTGGTACAGAGTCAATATGTAGGGGTACAGGTTAGAGGTAATATATACAGGGGGTACTGGTACAGAGTCAATATGCAGGGGTACAGGTTAGTCAAGGTAATATATACAGGGGGTACTGGTACAGAGTCAATATGCAGGGGTACAGGTTAGTCAAGGTAATATATACAGGGACTACTGGTACAGAGTCAATATGCAGGGGTACAGGTTAGTCAAGGTAATATATACAGGGGGTACTGGTACAGAGTCAATATGCAGGGGTACAGGTTAGTCAAGGTAATATATACAGGGGGTACTGGTACAGAGTCAATATGTAGGGGTACAGGTTAGAGGTAATATATACAGGGGGTACTGGTACAGAGTCAATATGCAGGGGTAGAGGTTAGTCAAGGTAATATATACAGGGACTACTGGTACAGAGTCAATATGCAGGGGTACAGGTTAGTCAAGGTAATATATACAGGGGGTACTGGTACAGAGTCAATATGCAGGGGTACAGGTTAGTCAAGGTAATATATACAGGGGGTACTGGTACAGAGTCAATATGCAGGGGTACAGGTTAGTCAAGGTAATATATACAGGGACTACTGGTACAGAGTCAATATGTAGGGGTACAGGTTAGAGGTAATATATACAGGGGGTACTGGTACAGAGTCAATATGCAGGGGTAGAGGTTAGTCAAGGTAATATATACAGGGGGTAGTGGTACAGAGTCAATATGCAGGGGTACAGGTTAGTCAAGGTAATATATACAGGGGGTACTGGTACAGACTCAATATGCAGGGGTACAGGTTAGTCAAGGTAATATATACAGGGGGTAGTGGTACAGAGTCAATATGCAGGGGTACAGGTTAGTCAAGGTAATATATACAGGGGGTACTGGTACAGAGTCAATATGCAGGGGTACAGGTTAGAGGTAATATATACAGGGACTACTGGTACAGAGTCAATATGCAGGGGTACAGGTTAGTCAAGGTAATATATACAGGGGGTACTGGTACAGAGTCAATATGCAGGGGTACAGGTTAGAGGTAATATATACAGGGGGTAGTGGTACAGAGTCAATATGCAGGGGTACAGGTTAGTCAAGGTAATATATACAGGGGCTACTGGTACAGAGTCAATATGCAGGGGTACAGGTTAGAGGTACTATATACAGGGGGTACTGGTACAGAGTCAATATGCAGGGGTACAGGTTAGAGGTAATATATACAGGGGGTAGTGGTACAGAGTCAATATGCAGGGGTACAGGTTAGTCAAGGTAATATATACAGGGGGTACTGGTACAGAGTCAATATGCAGGGGTACAGGTTAGTCAAGGTAATATATACAGGGGGTACTGGTACAGAGTCAATATGCAGGGGTACAGGTTAGAGGTAATATATACAGGGACTACTGGTACAGAGTCAATATGCAGGGGTACAGGTTAGTCAAGGTAATATATACAGGGGGTACTGGTACAGAGTCAATATGCAGGGGTACAGGTTAGAGGTAATATATACAGGGGGTACTGGTACAGAGTCAATATGCAGGGGTACAGGTTAGTCAAGGTAATATATACAGGGGGTACTGGTACAGAGTCAATATGCAGGGGTACAGGTTAGAGGTAATATATACAGGGGGTACTGGTACAGAGTCAATATGCAGGGGTACAGGTTAGTCAAGGTAATATATACAGGGACTACTGGTACAGAGTCAATATGCAGGGGTACAGGTTAGTCAAGGTAATATATACAGGGGCTACTTGTACAGAGTCAATATGCAGGGGTACAGGTTAGTCAAGGTAATATATACAGGGACTACTGGTACAGAGTCAATATGCAGGGGTAGAGGTTAGTCAAGGTAATATATACAGGGGGTACTGGTACAGAGTCAATATGCAGGGGTACAGGTTAGAGGTAATATATACAGGGGGTAGTGGTACAGAGTCAATATGCAGGGGTACAGGTTAGTCAAGGTAATATATACAGGGGGTACTGGTACAGAGTCAATATGCAGGGGTACAGGTTAGTCAAGGTAATATATACAGGGGGTACTGGTACAGAGTCAATATGCAGGGGTACAGGTTAGAGGTAATATATACAGGGGGTACTGGTACAGAGTCAATATGCAGGGCTACAGGTTAGTCAAGGTAATATATACAGGGGGTACTGGTACAGAGTCAATATGCAGGGGTACAGGTTAGTCAAGGTAATATATACAGGGGCTACTGGTACAGAGTCAATATGCAGGGGTACAGGTTAGTCAAGGTAATATATACAGGGACTACTGGTACAGAGTTAATATACAGGGGTAGAGGTTAGTCAAGGTAATATATACAGGGACTACTGGTACAGAGTCAATATACAGGGGTAGAGGTTAGTCAAGGTAATATATACAGGGGGTACTGGTACAGAGTCAATATGCAGGGGTACAGGTTAGTCAAGGTAATATATACAGGGGGTACTGGTACAGAGTCAATATGCAGGGGTACAGGTTAGTCAAGGTAATATATACAGGGGGTAGTGGTACAGAGTCAATATGCAGGGGTACAGGTTAGTCAAGGTAATATATACAGGGGGTACTGGTACAGAGTCAATATGCAGGGGTACAGGTTAGTCAAGGTAATATATACAGGGGCTACTGGTACAGAGTCAATATGCAGGGGTACAGGTTAGAGGTAATATATACAGGGGGTACTGGTACAGAGTCAATATGCAGGGGTACAGGTTAGTCAAGGTAATATATACAGGGGGTACTGGTACAGAGTCAATATGCAGGGGTACAGGTTAGTCAAGGTAATATATACAGGGGCTACTGGTACAGAGTCAATATGCAGGGGTACAGGTTAGTCAAGGTAATATATACAGGGGGTACTGGTACAGAGTCAATATGCAGGGGTACAGGTTAGTCAAGGTAATATATACAGGGACTACTGGTACAGAGTCAATATGCAGGGGTACAGGTTAGTCAAGGTAATATATACAGGGGGTACTGGTACAGAGTCAATATGCAGGGGTACAGGTTAGTCAAGGTAATATATACAGGGGGTACTGGTACAGAGTCAATATGCAGGGGTACAGGTTAGTCAAGGTAATATATACAGGGGCTACTGGTACAGAGTCAATATGCAGGGGTACAGGTTAGAGGTAATATATACAGGGGGTACTGGTACAGAGTCAATATGCAGGGGTACAGGTTAGTCAAGGTAATATATACAGGGGCTACTGGTACAGAGTCAATATGCAGGGGTACAGGTTAGAGGTACTATATACAGGGGGTACTGGTACAGAGTCAATATGCAGGGGTACAGGTTAGAGGTAATATATACAGGGGGTAGTGGTACAGAGTCAATATGCAGGGGTACAGGTTAGTCAAGGTAATATATACAGGGGCTACTGGTACAGAGTCAATATGCAGGGGTACAGGTTAGAGGTAATATATACAGGGACTACTGGTACAGAGTCAATATGCAGGGGTACAGGTTAGTCAAGGTAATATATACAGGGGCTACTGGTACAGAGTCAATATGCAGGGGTAGAGGTTAGTCAAGGTAATATATACAGGGGGTACTGGTACAGAGTCAATATGCAGGGGTACAGGTTAGAGGTAATATATACAGGGGGTACTGGTACAGAGTCAATATGCAGGGGTACAGGTTAGTCAAGGTAATATATACAGGGGGTACTGGTACAGAGTCAATATGCAGGGGTACAGGTTAGTCAAGGTAATATATACAGGGGGTACTGGTACAGAGTCAATATGCAGGGGTACAGGTTAGTCAAGGTAATATATACAGGGGGTACTTGTACAGAGTCAATATGCAGGGGTACAGGTTAGAGGTACTATATACAGGGGGTACTGGTACAGAGTCAATATGCAGGGGTACAGGTTAGAGGTAATATATACAGGGGGTAGTGGTACAGAGTCAATATGCAGGGGTACAGGTTAGTCAAGGTAATATATACAGGGGGTACTGGTACAGAGTCAATATGCAGGGGTACAGGTTAGAGGTAATATATACAGGGACTACTGGTACAGAGTCAATATGCAGGGGTACAGGTTAGAGGTAATATATACAGGGGGTACTGGTACAGAGTCAATATGCAGGGGTACAGGTTAGTCAAGGTAATATATACAGGGGGTACTGGTACAGAGTCAATATGCAGGGGTACAGGTTAGTCAAGGTAATATATACAGGGGCTACTGGTACAGAGTCAATATGCAGGGGTACAGGTTAGTCAAGGTAATATATACAGGGACTACTGGTACAGAGTCAATATGCAGGGGTACAGGTTAGTCAAGGTAATATATACAGGGACTACTGGTACAGAGTCAATATGCAGGGGTACAGGTTAGAGGTAATATATACAGGGGCTACTGGTACAGAGTCAATATGCAGGGGTACAGGTTAGTCAAGGTAATATATACAGGGGGTACTGGTACAGAGTCAATATGCAGGGGTACAGGTTAGAGGTAATATATACAGGGGGTACTGGTACAGAGTCAATATGCAGGGGTACAGGTTAGTCAAGGTAATATATACAGGGACTACTGGTACAGAGTCAATATACAGGGGTAGAGGTTAGTCAAGGTAATATATACAGGGGGTACTGGTACAGAGTCAATATGCAGGGGTACAGGTTAGTCAAGGTAATATATACAGGGGGTACTGGTACAGAGTCAATATGCAGGGGTACAGGTTAGTCAAGGTAATATATACAGGGGCTACTGGTACAGAGTCAATATGCAGGGGTACAGGTTAGAGGTAATATATACAGGGGGTACTGGTACAGAGTCAATATGCAGGGGTACAGGTTAGTCAAGGTAATATATACAGGGACTACTGGTACAGAGTCAATATACAGGGGTAGAGGTTAGTCAAGGTAATATATACAGGGGGTACTGGTACAGAGTCAATATGCAGGGGTACAGGTTAGTCAAGGTAATATATACAGGGGGTACTGGTACAGAGTCAATATGCAGGGGTACAGGTTAGTCAAGGTAATATATACAGGGACTACTGGTACAGAGTCAATATGCAGGGGTACAGGTTAGAGGTAATATATACAGGGGCTACTGGTACAGAGTCAATATGCAGGGGTACAGGTTAGTCAAGGTAATATATACAGGGGGTACTGGTACAGAGTAAATATGCAGGGGTACAGGTTAGAGGTAATATATACAGGGGGTACTGGTACAGAGTCAATATGCAGGGGTACAGGTTAGTCAAGGTAATATATACAGGGACTACTGGTACAGAGTCAATATACAGGGGTACAGGTTAGTCAAGGTAATATATACAGGGGGTACTGGTACAGAGTCAATATGCAGGGGTACAGGTTAGAGGTAATATATACAGGGGGTACTGGTACAGAGTCAATATGCAGGGGTACAGGTTAGTCAAGGTAATATATACAGGGGCTACTGGTACAGAGTCAATATGCAGGGGTACAGGTTAGAGGTAATATATACAGGGACTACTGGTACAGAGTCAATATGCAGGGGTACAGGTTAGAGGTAATATATACAGGGGCTACTGGTACAGAGTCAATATGCAGGG
Organism: Salmo salar; assembly: GCF_965601325.2. Lineage (NCBI taxonomy): Eukaryota > Metazoa > Chordata > Actinopteri > Salmoniformes > Salmonidae > Salmo > Salmo salar. The sequence continues at coordinate 46,539,169 of NC_138314.1, forward strand.
GTACAGGTTAGAGGTACTATATACAGGGGGTACTGGTACAGAGTCAATATGCAGGGGTACAGGTTAGTCAAGGTAATATATACAGGGGGTACTGGTACAGAGTCAATATGCAGGGGTACAGGTTAGAGGTAATATATACAGGGGGTACTGGTACAGAGTCAATATGCAGGGCTACAGGTTAGTCAAGGTAATATATACAGGGGGTACTGGTACAGAGTCAATATGCAGGGGTACAGGTTAGTCAAGGTAATATATACAGGGGCTACTGGTACAGAGTCAATATGCAGGGGTACAGGTTAGTCAAGGTAATATATACAGGGACTACTGGTACAGAGTTAATATACAGGGGTAGAGGTTAGTCAAGGTAATATATACAGGGACTACTGGTACAGAGTCAATATACAGGGGTAGAGGTTAGTCAAGGTAATATATACAGGGGGTACTGGTACAGAGTCAATATGCAGGGGTACAGGTTAGTCAAGGTAATATATACAGGGGGTACTGGTACAGAGTCAATATGCAGGGGTACAGGTTAGTCAAGGTAATATATACAGGGGGTAGTGGTACAGAGTCAATATGCAGGGGTACAGGTTAGTCAAGGTAATATATACAGGGGGTACTGGTACAGAGTCAATATGCAGGGGTACAGGTTAGTCAAGGTAATATATACAGGGGCTACTGGTACAGAGTCAATATGCAGGGGTACAGGTTAGAGGTAATATATACAGGGGGTACTGGTACAGAGTCAATATGCAGGGGTACAGGTTAGTCAAGGTAATATATACAGGGGGTACTGGTACAGAGTCAATATGCAGGGGTACAGGTTAGTCAAGGTAATATATACAGGGGCTACTGGTACAGAGTCAATATGCAGGGGTACAGGTTAGTCAAGGTAATATATACAGGGGGTACTGGTACAGAGTCAATATGCAGGGGTACAGGTTAGTCAAGGTAATATATACAGGGACTACTGGTACAGAGTGAATATGCAGGGGTACAGGTTAGTCAAGGTAATATATACAGGGGGTACTGGTACAGAGTCAATATGCAGGGGTACAGGTTAGTCAAGGTAATATATACAGGGGGTACTGGTACAGAGTCAATATGCAGGGGTACAGGTTAGTCAAGGTAATATATACAGGGGCTACTGGTACAGAGTCAATATGCAGGGGTACAGGTTAGAGGTAATATATACAGGGGGTACTGGTACAGAGTCAATATGCAGGGGTACAGGTTAGTCAAGGTAATATATACAGGGGCTACTGGTACAGAGTCAATATGCAGGGGTACAGGTTAGAGGTACTATATACAGGGGGTACTGGTACAGAGTCAATATGCAGGGGTACAGGTTAGAGGTAATATATACAGGGGGTAGTGGTACAGAGTCAATATGCAGGGGTACAGGTTAGTCAAGGTAATATATACAGGGGGTACTGGTACAGAGTCAATATGCAGGGGTACAGGTTAGTCAAGGTAATATATACAGGGGGTACTGGTACAGAGTCAATATGCAGGGGTACAGGTTAGAGGTAATATATACAGGGACTACTGGTACAGAGTCAATATGCAGGGGTACAGGTTAGTCAAGGTAATATATACAGGGGCTACTGGTACAGAGTCAATATGCAGGGGTAGAGGTTAGTCAAGGTAATATATACAGGGGGTACTGGTACAGAGTCAATATGCAGGGGTACAGGTTAGAGGTAATATATACAGGGGGTACTGGTACAGAGTCAATATGCAGGGGTACAGGTTAGTCAAGGTAATATATACAGGGGGTACTGGTACAGAGTCAATATGCAGGGGTACAGGTTAGTCAAGGTAATATATACAGGGGGTACTGGTACAGAGTCAATATGCAGGGGTACAGGTTAGTCAAGGTAATATATACAGGGGGTACTTGTACAGAGTCAATATGCAGGGGTACAGGTTAGAGGTACTATATACAGGGGGTACTGGTACAGAGTCAATATGCAGGGGTACAGGTTAGAGGTAATATATACAGGGGGTAGTGGTACAGAGTCAATATGCAGGGGTACAGGTTAGTCAAGGTAATATATACAGGGGGTACTGGTACAGAGTCAATATGCAGGGGTACAGGTTAGAGGTAATATATACAGGGACTACTGGTACAGAGTCAATATGCAGGGGTACAGGTTAGAGGTAATATATACAGGGGGTACTGGTACAGAGTCAATATGCAGGGGTACAGGTTAGTCAAGGTAATATATACAGGGGGTACTGGTACAGAGTCAATATGCAGGGGTACAGGTTAGTCAAGGTAATATATACAGGGGCTACTGGTACAGAGTCAATATGCAGGGGTACAGGTTAGTCAAGGTAATATATACAGGGACTACTGGTACAGAGTCAATATGCAGGGGTACAGGTTAGTCAAGGTAATATATACAGGGACTACTGGTACAGAGTCAATATGCAGGGGTACAGGTTAGAGGTAATATATACAGGGGCTACTGGTACAGAGTCAATATGCAGGGGTACAGGTTAGTCAAGGTAATATATACAGGGGGTACTGGTACAGAGTCAATATGCAGGGGTACAGGTTAGAGGTAATATATACAGGGGGTACTGGTACAGAGTCAATATGCAGGGGTACAGGTTAGTCAAGGTAATATATACAGGGACTACTGGTACAGAGTCAATATACAGGGGTAGAGGTTAGTCAAGGTAATATATACAGGGGGTACTGGTACAGAGTCAATATGCAGGGGTACAGGTTAGTCAAGGTAATATATACAGGGGGTACTGGTACAGAGTCAATATGCAGGGGTACAGGTTAGTCAAGGTAATATATACAGGGGCTACTGGTACAGAGTCAATATGCAGGGGTACAGGTTAGAGGTAATATATACAGGGGGTACTGGTACAGAGTCAATATGCAGGGGTACAGGTTAGTCAAGGTAATATATACAGGGACTACTGGTACAGAGTCAATATACAGGGGTAGAGGTTAGTCAAGGTAATATATACAGGGGGTACTGGTACAGAGTCAATATGCAGGGGTACAGGTTAGTCAAGGTAATATATACAGGGGGTACTGGTACAGAGTCAATATGCAGGGGTACAGGTTAGTCAAGGTAATATATACAGGGACTACTGGTACAGAGTCAATATGCAGGGGTACAGGTTAGAGGTAATATATACAGGGGCTACTGGTACAGAGTCAATATGCAGGGGTACAGGTTAGTCAAGGTAATATATACAGGGGGTACTGGTACAGAGTAAATATGCAGGGGTACAGGTTAGAGGTAATATATACAGGGGGTACTGGTACAGAGTCAATATGCAGGGGTACAGGTTAGTCAAGGTAATATATACAGGGACTACTGGTACAGAGTCAATATACAGGGGTACAGGTTAGAGGTAATATATACAGGGACTACTGGTACAGAGTCAATATGCAGGGGTACAGGTTAGAGGTAATATATACAGGGGCTACTGGTACAGAGTCAATATGCAGGGGTACAGGTTAGAGGTACTATATACAGGGGGTACTGGTACAGAGTCAATATGCAGGGGTACAGGTTAGTCAAGGTAATATATACAGGGGGTACTGGTACAGAGTCAATATGCAGGGGTACAGGTTAGTCAAGGTAATATATACAGGGGGTACTGGTACAGAGTCAATATACAGGGGTAGAGGTTAGTCAAGGTAATATATACAGGGGGTACTGGTACAGAGTCAATATGCAGGGGTACAGGTTAGTCAAGGTAATATATACAGGGGGTACTGGTACAGAGTCAATATGCAGGGGTACAGGTTAGTCAAGGTAATATATACAGGGGGTACTGGTACAGAGTCAATATGCAGGGGTACAGGTTAGAGGTAATATATACAGGGACTACTGGTACAGAGTCAATATGCAGGGGTACAGGTTAGAGGTAATATATACAGGGGCTACTGGTACAGAGTCAATATGCAGGGGTACAGGTTAGTCAAGGTAATATATACAGGGGGTACTGGTACAGAGTCAATATGCAGGGGTACAGGTTAGTCAAGGTAATATATACAGGGGGTACTGGTACAGAGTCAATATGCAGGGGTACAGGTTAGTCAGATTTGCCAAATGGAGGGCGAGGACGAGCTTTGTCTGTGTGTGGTGTAAATGTGATCTAGAGTTTTTTTTCCCCCTTTCCTTGTACGTGACTTGCTGGTAGAAATGAGATAAAAATAGATTTTAGTTTTTTTCCCAGAATGGTATCAGTAGCAACATAACGTACTCTGGTCAGTAGTCTAAAAGCCATCGTCCCCTTAACCAACTCAAAAATGGAGGTAGGTGAGAGGAAAGAAGAGAAGGAATCGTCAGCTGAATGGAGGATAGAAAGTGTAAAGGGGTAAAGAAACAGTGGTAGATGAAAATACAGAACAAAAATAAATGGAAGGAGGGAAAAGAGAGAGTAGGAGAGGCAGTATGGTCTTCCCTGTGGCTCAGTTGGTAGAGCATGGTGTTTGCAATGCCAGGGTTGTGGGTTCGATTCCCACGGGGGGGTCCAGTACAAAAAACAAAAACAAAAATGCATGAAATGAAATGTATGTATGTATGAAATGTATGCATTCACTACTGGAAGTCGCTCTGGATAAGAGCGTCTGCTAAATGACTAAAATGTAGTAAGAAGGGCAGTATGACAGTATGTGTTGCTATGGTGATTTCAGTAAACAAACAGTGCAAATCAACATCAGGTAGAAAACAACAGCAAAAGATAAAATATTTTAACTCTGGCGGCAAGTCCAGCCTCAACTGCGTTTGCCATCTAAACACAGCATTAGGCTGTGACAGATAACCCTCTGAGGCACATATTATACACCAGACTGATGCTAATATATTATACACCAGACTGATGCTAACATATTATACACCAGACTGATGCTAATATATTATACACCAGACTGATGCTAATATATTATACACCAGACTGATGCTAATATATTATACACCAGACTGATGCTAACATATTATACACCAGACTGATGCTAATATATTATACACCAGACTGATGCTAACATATTATACACCAGACTGATGCTAACATATTATACACCAGACTGATGCTAACATATTATACACCAGACTGATGCTAACATATTATACACCAGACTGATGCTAACATATTATACACCAGACTGATGCTAACATATTATACACCAGACTGATGCTAATATATTATACACCAGACTGATGCTAACATATTATACACCAGACTGATGCTAACATATTATACACCAGACTGATGCTAATATATTATACACCAGACTGATGCTAACATATTATACACCAGACTGATGCTAACATATTATACACCAGACTGATGCTAATATATTATACACCAGACTGATGCTAACATATTATACACCAGACTGATGCTAACATATTATACACCAGACTGATGCTAACATATTATACACCAGACTGATGCTAACATATTATACACCAGACTGATGCTAACATATTATACACCAGACTGATGCTAACATATTATACACCAGACTGATGCTAATATATTATACACCAGACTGATGCTAATATATTATACACCAGACTGATGCTAACATATTATACACCAGACTGATGCTAATATATTATACACCAGACTGATGCTAACATATTATACACCAGACTGATGCTAACATATTATACACCAGACTGATGCTAATATATTATACACCAGACTGATGCTAACATATTATACACCAGACTGATGCTAATATATTATACACCAGACTGATGCTAACATATTATACACCAGACTGATGCTAACATATTATACACCAGACTGATGCTAACATATTATACACCAGACTGATGCTAACATATTATACACCAGACTGATGCTAATATATTATACACCAGACTGATGCTAACATATTATACACCAGACTGATGCTAATATATTATACACCAGACTGATGCTAACATATTATACACCAGACTGATGCTAATATATTATACACCAGACTGATGCTAATATATTATACACCAGACTGATGCTAACATATTATACACCAGACTGATGCTAACATATTATACACCAGACTGATGCTAACATATTATACACCAGACTGATGCTAATATATTATACACCAGACTGATGCTAACATATTATACACCAGACTGATGCTAACATATTATACACCAGACTGATGCTAACATATTATACACCAGACTGATGCTAATATATTATACACCAGACTGATGCTAATATATTATACACCAGACTGATGCTAACATATTATACACCAGACTGATGCTAATATATTATACACCAGACTGATGCTAATATATTATACACCAGACTGATGCTAACACATCTACATACTATACACCAGACTGATGCTAATATATTATACACCAGACTGATGCTAACATATTATACACCAGACTGATGCTAATATATTATACACCAGACTGATGCTAACATATTATACACCAGACTGATGCTAACATATTATACACCAGACTGATGCTAATATATTATACACCAGACTGATGCTAATATATTATACACCAGACTGATGCTAATATATTATACACCAGACTGATGCTAATATATTATACACCAGACTGATGCTAACACATCTACATACTATACACCAGACTGATGCTAATATATTATACACCAGACTGATGCTAACATATTATACACCAGACTGATGCTAACATACTATACACCAGACTGATGCTAACATACTATACACCAGACTGATGCTAATATATTATACACCAGACTGATGCTAATATATTATACACCAGACTGATGCTAATATATTATACACCAGACTGATGCTAACATATTATACACCAGACTGATGCTAATATATTATACACCAGACTGATGCTAACATATTATACACCAGACTGATGCTAATATATTATACACCAGACTGATGCTAACATATTATACACCAGACTGATGCTAACATATTATACACCAGACTGATGCTAACGTATTATACACCAGACTGATATTAAAACATCTCTATATTATACCATTCGGTTGCCATTTTGATGTCTGTGGTTTAAGCTGACTCCTTCAGGTTTCATTGTACTAGATTTACAGTATATTAAACAACGTTTACAGTAGTAGGAGTGTTGTTTATATAGAGTGAAGTTGTGGACACACTTAGGCTACTAACGCTGTGCTGATTGGTAGGCTTATTAGCCTGTCGTCAACCCAAAGGGTACATCCAAATGCATCTAATGCTGTGGTAAACATCAAGCTAACAGGGACCAACAGCCTAGTTATTAACTCATTAACACGGGGAACTGAGATTGTTGTGGGAAAAAAATTATGTAGACTATTGCTTAGAACTAAAAGCCCAAAAATGGAGACAGTTTGAGAATACTTTAGCTCACCCACACACCTGGAAATTATTTTTCCTGAATGGGTGGGATTTCCTTTCGGTCTGAATCCTTGGCTTGGTCTATATAAAACACATATAAAGCTACAGAAAGCCTTAGCAACAAACTGCATGTCAACTCAGGCTGAGCTGGATTCAATGGCAATCCGAGGGATCTTCCTGAAGCAATAGCATTACAGACGTTTCTTTACTTGAAATCCATTGGAAAGGGGTTAGCCCTAGCTAGCTACAGGGACACTGAAGAGACCTGACAGTCTGTCCTCGGTACAGTGTTCGCAGCCCCAGCAAAGTGCTGCAGATTCCCTTGACTCCCTTTCACTCTTCTCCATCCTGCCACTAAGAGGAAGTGGCTCCTTAGAACACATTATGCAACGGGCGGGTCTAATCCTGGATGCTGATTGGTCAAATCTGCGTTCCAGCAAGTGTCTATTCCACAAGTTACCACCGGCTAAATCTATAAATGTTAAAATGTATATTTACTCTGTTCCATCTCACTGGGTAACCCACTACCTCACCAGCCCAACCAGGCAAGTTAAACTTGATCTCCACTGCAAAAAATTAGCAAAACATTATTTTTGCTTGGCAAAGTGGGTAGGGTTATATCCTGCCTGATTGGTCCTGTCCGGGGGTATCGTCGGGCGGGGCCACAGTGTCCCCCGATCCCCCTCGTCTCAGTCCATAGTATCTATGCTGCAATAGTCTATGTGCCGGGAGCTAGGTTCAGTCTGTCCTATCTGATGTAATTCTCCTCTCATCTGGTGTCCTGTGAGATCTTAAGCATGCTCCCTCTAAATTCTCCCAACTCTCTCTCTCCCTTCCTCCCCTTTCTTTTAGACTAGCATTTAGTTTTCAACAGCGGAGATTTGTATAAACCTTGCTGTCTGGCCTCCCGAGTGGCGCAGTGGTCTAAGGCCACTCGAGATCCTGGTTCTGTGCCACTCGAGATCCTGGTTCGAGTCCAGGCTCTGTCACAGCCGGTCGCAACCGGGAGACCCATGGGGCGGTGCACAATTGGCCCAGTGTTGTCCGGGTTAGGGGAGGGTTTGGCCGGCAGGGAGATCCTTGTCCCATCGCGCACTAGCGACTCCTGTGGCGGGCCGGACGCAGTGCACTCTGACACGGTCGCCTGGTGTAACGAATGTTTCCTCCGGCACATTGGTGCGGCTGGCTTCCGGGTTAAGCGAGCGTTGTGTCAAGAAGCAGCGCGGCTTGGATGGGTTGTGTTTTGGAGGACGCGCGGCTCTCGACCTTAGCCTCTCCCGAGTCCGTACGGAAGATGCAGCGATGGGACAAGACTGGAACTACCATTTGGACACCAACGAAATTGGGGAGAAAAGGGGTTAAAAAATATATATAAATAAAAAATACAACATCTGCAACATTGTTTCAATATTCAAATTCAATCTCCAGCTGTCCCGTAGTAGTGAACGTGTCGGGAGTCGGGACGAGACAGACAGGCAGGTAGCTTTCCTCAGCCAGTACAAACCATGAATCAGCATCACTTTAATGGATATATACAAACAAATGTCAATAGAAAACAGGTCAAAACAAATTGCATCTAGTTTCCTGACTTTCCAGCTGCAGTTTGAAGTGATTGTGTTAGCTGTAATTGGCTAGCTCCTTTGAACAGTGTTCTGACGAGACGGCAAATTTTCTATGCCAGGCGAAATCGTGCATCATTAGCTCATTGTTATGGAGCACGAATCCACATTATTTTATATATATATATATATATATATATATATATATATATATATATATATATATATATATCCATTTATCGAAAACAGCTTAAACAAATGCAAATACTGTTATTCTGGCTGCGCTGTTTGACTCGACTGAGTTAGCCGTAGTTGGCTAGCTAGCTCTGCCATAGCAACCTGCACATTTCTGGGACTATCAAACAGTTATTGGGTAGTTTTGTTTTTACATGGCAATCAATACGAATAGAACTAACGACCAGAACAAACATAAAATTGCACTTGACAATGTCAGTGAATGTAGCATCATGTTCTGTTGAAAAAAATGTATGGTTTGGAAAATAATCTTGATTTTTAATGCTGGTAACCCGTTGTATAAAATACCATGTGTTCTGACATTTTTATCATGGCTGTGGTGATGTCACATGGTCTCCTAGTATTGCTTAAAGGGATAATCCACTCCAAACCACTCATTTCTAATTCCTGTTAAATAACAGTAATATGCAACGCCAATATTTTTTTGGGAGAACAAATGTTTCATTTTGTCGTAGAAACATGTGAAAATTGGTTTGGGAAATCTGTTGCAGCTCAAGTCTACTACAAAACCCACAATGCAATGTTGTCCATCTCCCTGGGCCAGCAGGCTGGCTGGCTAGAAATCATATAATAATGCCAAAGTCAATATTTGTCTCTGCCACTGAGCTATAAACGGTGTCTCTGCCGAGAGTGAAAGCTGTGTTAAATTGCTTTCACACAGAGATAATGTTGAAGAGATGGAAAACTTCATTAGATTCGGATTGGGTGAAGATTAGTTTACCAACCCCGTGACGCAGCAAGACAAAGTGAATGTGATTGGTCGACAGTCAGTTGGGTGGGGGCTTTTCTCGATTCATTGCCCAATTGGATTGCTATCTCCTCCAATGGGCACGGAGCATTGCGACATGCTACGTGAAGGAGAAACGGGGGTTAATAATTTGGTACACTAAGCGGAATCTATTTTTTTTTGTCATGGCGATATAAACGGATGGATGTGTTCTAGACAAGTACCAGCCATACATTTACATTTAAGTAATTTAGCAGACGCTCTTATCCAGAGCGACTTACAAATTGGTGCATTCACCTTATGATATCCAGTGGAACAACCACTTTACAATAGTACATCTAAATCTTTTAAGGGGGGGGGGGGGGGGGGGTTAGAAGGATTACTTTATCCTATCCCAGGTATTCCTTAAAGAGGTGGGGTTTCAGGTGTCTCCGGAAGGTGGTGATTGACTCCGCTGTCCTGGCGTCGTGAGGGAGCTTGTTCCACCATTGGGGTGCCAGAGCAGCGAACAGTTTTGACTGGCCATACCATCCATTGGCTGATTTACTGATCTGGAATGCAGGTTATTGTTTTAAACGCATGATGAAATGTAATCCCCTATCTCCAGTGACAAGAATTATATAGCTATGACACGTTCTTACACGATTTCCTGATTTTCACAAGTGGACCACTTAGAAGTTGAATCACGGGGAACATTTTTTATTTGACCCACTGACATAGGGGGGCGGCAGCGTAGCCTAGTGGTTAGAGCATTGGACTAGTAACCGAAAGGTTGCAAGTTCAAATCCCCGAGCTGACAAGGTACAAATCTGTCATTCTGCCCCTGAACAAGGCAGTTAACCCACTGTTCCTAGACCGTCATTGAAAATAAGAATTTGTTCTTAACTGACTTGCCTAGTTAAATAAATGTTAAATAAAAATAGGCTTTCACCAAACTGACAGGAGTTGTGGATTATCCCTTTAATTATTACCAATTCATGGCCTTTAGAAAACAGCCACTTCCCCTGCTGGGCTTCACCGTAGGGATGGTGCCAGGTTTCCTCTAGACGTAACGCTTGGCATACAGGCCAAAGAGCTTTCCACCTGGCCAACATCCGGTGAAATTGCATATCCAAGCTTCTGGCCAGAGTAACAGGCAGTTTACTTTGGGCACGCTTTTCATCCGGACGTGAAAATACTGCCCCCTATCCAGAGGTTAACTGAGGAGTGGCTAAGAGTGACCACGGGGTTGTTGGTCACATCTCTTACCAAGGCCCTTCTCCCTCCAATTGCTCAGTTTGGCCGGGCGTCCAGCTCTAGGAAGAGTCTTGGTGGTTCCAAGTTTCTTCCATTTAAGAATGATGGAGGCCACTGTGTTCCTGGGAACCTTAAATGCTGCAGAAATGTTTTGGTACCCTTCCCCAGATCTGTGCCGACACAATCCGGTCTCGGAACACTACGGACAATTCCTTTGACCTCATGGCTTGGTTTCTGCTCTGGCACGCACTGTTAACTGTGGGACCTTGTATAGACAGGTGTGTGCCTTTCCAAATCATGTCCAATCAATTGAATTTACCACAGGTGGACTCCAATCAACTTGTAGAAACATCTCAAGGATGATCAATGGAAACAGGATGCACCTGAGCTCAATTTCGAGTCTCATAGCAAAGAGTCTGATTAATTATGTAAATTATATTTTTAATACATTTGCAAACATTTCTAAAAACCTGTTTTCGCTTTGTCATTATGGGGTATCGTGATGTCATTATGGGGTATTGTGATGTCATTATGGGGTATTGTGAAGTCATTATGGGGTATTGTGATGTCATTATGGGGTAGTGCGTGTAGATTGATGAAATGTTTTAATTAATCAATATTAGAATAAGTCTGTAACGGAAAACAAAATGTGAAAACAAGTTAAGGGGTCTGAATACTTTCCGAATGCACTGTAGACCTGTGCTGCTCAACAGTCAGTCCAGGTAGACCTGTGCTGCTCAACAGTCAGTCCAGGTAGACCTGTGCTGTTCAACAGTCAGTCCAGGTAGACCTGTGCTGCTCAACAGTCAGTCCATATAGACCTGTGCTGTTCAACAGTCAGTCAATGTAGACCTGTGCTGTTCAACAGTCAGTCCAGGTAGACCTGTGCTGTTCAACAGTCAGTCCAGGTAGACCTGTGCTGCTCAACAGTCAGTCCATATAGACCTGTGCTGCTCAACAGTCAGTCCATATAGACCTGTGCTGTTCAACAGTCAGTCCAGGTAGACCTGTGCTGCTCAACAGTCAGTCCATATAGACCTGTGCTGTTCAACAGTCAGTCCAGGTAGACCTGTGCTGCTCAACAGTCAGTCCATATAGACCTGTGCTGTTCAACAGTCAGTCCAGGTAGACCTGTGCTGTTCAACAGTCAGTCCCGTTCATATAGCTCCTCAAGTCTGTAGAAGACAAGGACTTGGAAAGTTCATTCAAATTGATGTATATAAAGTGCAACAACTGTCTGGCTCAGCTAGAAGCAGACAAGTGGACAGTGTTACTACAGCTGATGTACTACATCCCTGCATACCTTATAGACCAACCCTGTAGCGAAAGGCTTGACAATCTCCCAATGTCATTCAACTTGTTGGTGTTTGGTAACAGAGCTCTTTCCATTCATCAAAATGGCCGCTGTACACTTTGGATTAATTGATTATTATTTGTCTGTTAATATATATAATTCTCTCTCTCTCTCTCTCTCTCTCTCTCTCTCTCTCTCTCTCTCTCTCTCTCTCTCTCTCTCTCTCTCTCTCTCTCTCTCTCTCTCTCTCTCTCTCTCTCTCTCTCTCTCTCTCTCTCTCTCTCTCTCTCTCTCTCTCTCCTCTCTCTCTCTCTCTCTCTCTCTCTCTCTCTCTCTCTCTCTCTCTCTCTCTCTCTCTCTCTCTCTCTCTCTCTCTCTCTCTCTCCTCTCTCTCTCTCTCTCTCTCTCTCTCTCTCCCTCCTAATGGCTAGCAAATAAAATTTACAGAGTCAAAGCAAACATAATTAGCTATACAGCCTGATAATACCAGTGATGGTGTAGACCTAAAATCAGCATGTTGTTTCTGCAACAGTATCTTCTAAATCAAAGAGGAATATGTAAAGTAAGAATATGTTAGTTACATAAAGTAGCTAAGAGAAAACAATCAAAGTAACCAAAGATTATAGGGTCCCTCAGGAAACACTTATCAACACTTTGGTTCCTACCCTGTCACAATAACTCCTCTCTCCGCATTTTCATTTGTTGTCATGTCAAACAACACTGTATTCAAAGTGCCCACTATTATATTCTAACTACAGAATTATAATAATCCTTCTATTTCCACGATTCCAACAGTTCAACCAAGTGTTTTGCTCTAAATCGCAAGTCAAATCGCAACATTTAAAAATAAGTCCTAGATTGTTTGCCCATATTGTGCAGCCCTACGTCGCAGTGTGGACTTGACCTTTTAATGAGTGCAGGAAATGCAGAAATTAATGAAAATGCTGAAAATTATTTTTGGGTTGAAGTTGAATTGAACAGTATAAACCAATCAGAATGGAGAAAGACCCATTTAAATCCTTTATAATATATATGTGTTGTCACCCTGGGGTCACTACTCATAAAGAACATTTAAAAACTTTATTATTCAAAAACATAAAATACCGCCAAATACAGTCCAATTTGTTTTAAATACCGTGATCTGATAGTTTGGCCATATCGCCCAGTCCTAGGAGAAGCACGTTTGGTATACATTTGAAACCTAAATCATTAACCAGTAGGCTACTAACACCCCCTGCATTTACCAGTAGGCTACCAACACCGCCTGCATTTACCATTAGGCTACTAACACCGCCTGCATTTACCATTAGGCTACCAACACCGCCTGCATTTACCATTAGGCTACTAACACTGCCTGCATTTACCATTAGGCTACCAACACCGCCTGCATTTACCATTAGGCTACCAACACCGCCTGCATTTACCATTAGGCTACCAACACGCCTGCATTTAGGCCTGGTTAGCTGCTTGTTTCCCTCATTAGGCCTAGACATTTAAGTTGAAACACCTGTAGCCCTGTCAGCTAAGACAGACAGACCCAACCTCCCCTTACTACCATCCCCTCATGGCTCCTCTGACACCATCTCAATAACACGGACACAATCGCAAAGTCACGTTGCAGAAATTTAGAGATTTCTCAACTTTCTGTCACAACCTCTCGTCGCCAACAGGTAGTCTGAAATCAGTGGTTCCCAGCCTCTCGTCGCCAACAGGGTAGTCTGAAATCAGTGGTTCCCAGCCTCTCGTCGCCAACAGGTAGTCTGAAATCAGTGGTTCCCAGCCTCTCGGTCGCCAACAGGTAGTCTGAAATCAGTGGTTCCCAGCCTCTCGTCGCCAACAGGTAGTCTGAAATCAGTGGTTCCCAGCCTCTCGTCGCCAACAGGTAGTCTGAAATCAGTGTTTCCCAGGCCTCTCGTCGCCAACAGGTAGTCTGAAATCAGTGTTTCCCAGCCTCTCGTCGCCAACAGGTAGTCTGAAATCAGTGTTTCCCAGCCTCTCGTCGCCAACAGGTAGTCTGAAATCAGTGTTTCCCAGCCTCTCGTCGCCAACAGGTAGTCTGAAATCAGTGGTTCCCAACCTCTCGTCGCCAACAGGTAGTCTGAAATCAGTGGTTCCCAACCTTTTTCGGTTACTGTACCACCAACTGAATCCTGCTCTGCCCGGAGTACGCCCTCTTGTGCATTTTACCAGTAGGCCAATGGTCTCATGAGTCTTCTCAAGTACCCCCTGTGGATAGGCCGAGTACCTCGAGGGGTCCAAGTACCCATGATTGGGAACTACTGTCCTAAAATCACTGTGTCTATTAGCTCGTTCCATTTAAACTGACTGATTTCCATTAGCTTGGTGGCTAATAGTGGTAGAAAGTATGAGCATACTGAGGGATTTCAGACACAGTTCAGACTTGTCCTCCAAATCAGCCAGTGCCACACGACTGGATTTTTGTAGGTCAGGTTCCCTATTTATGATTCTCCGAGAGCTGAGGGCTGTTGTTTCACTGCAAGCTAGAACAATGTCTCCTCTCTGTAACATCCCCTTTCTCAGCCCTACCAATAACTCTGCGTGTCTGAGAATAGCTCATATATTTTTCCCTGGGTAATAAAATACTACCAAGGCCTGTAGGATGTGAGAAGACCGAACATGTGACAGATTTGTGAAGTTTGTTTTATGTTCTCCCGATAATTCTGTGGATGACAGAATCCTAAATCATCAGGCTTAAGTTTGATGTGTTAGATGTTAATGAATAAGCCAGGTCATGTCATGGTGAAGCAACAACAAACAACTGTTTATCAAAAGAAGTGAACTTCCATAAGCACACATAAAGCTGACGTAGACTGTTTTTCCCCTGTTGTTTCCACTGAACCAGCAGAAGAAGAAAAAAAAAAGACAGGCTCATATGACGAGAGAGGGAAAGAACATGTCTGTGCTTCAGAGATTTGGGAAGTTCAATGACTCAATAGATCAGCCTTAGTCAGACGTCTTAGAGCAGTTAGGTTAGCAGCAGGACGGCAGGAGGGAAGGGTCAGATTAGGACGTGGTACAAAAACCTGACCGACCCAGTCAGGTCCAGGTCATGAAGATGACAGTCTCTGACCAGAATGTACATTAACCTACATATTTCAACAGCTCTTGAATGTTAGACCTTCTTTAAAGGGTTTAATAATGACAGGAACTAAGACATTGAGAGACTTTTGTGGTCCTTTCTTAAGTCACAGAAAACCATGATGACTGTGGCTCAGATCATAAATGCTGGCCCAGGCTATAGGAAATAATTAAAATGGATATTATTAGACTAACACTTTCTGAGAGACTTTCTGTAGTCCTTTGGCCCTATTTCAATAAACGTTAATTAAATACAACCACCAACTGTTTGCACTTGCTGTTGCTCTAAGATGGCAACTCTGCGCCAATGCCCATGTACCAATTGAATCTCAACAAGGTAACAGTCTGTGGTTGTATTTGATTAACGGTTTTTTTTTAACATTTATTTTCAAATATATGGTTTTGTCAAAACAAAAGAAGACAAACATAGGTACAAGATTAGCGTTTCCTAATTTAAAAACATGTTGAGCCCTGTGGCTCAGTTGGTAGAGCATGGTGTGTGCAACGCCAGCATGGTGTGTGCAACGCCAGGGTTGTGGGTTCGATTCCCACGTGGGGCCAGTACAATTTTTTTTTTTTAAATGCATAAAATGAAAATGAAATGTATTCACTGCTGTAAGTCGCTCTGGATAAGAGCGTCTGCTAAAATGACTAAAATGTAAGTATTGACCTTGAGCGAATTGACGTAGTCGGAGCTGAATTCCAATTCCTGAATGGATTTGAAACTTCCCTTCACCATGGAGTTTAGTCAGCTTGGCTTTTCTGCAGCTTTAGTTCGAAAACTCAGTGACTCGTTATTTTTTTTATTTTTTTTGGTAATGAATTACTTTGAGAACGAAGGTCACATCATAACACACTGTAGGAAGCTAGTACAGCTGTGGTTTAAAAAGATTATATTAAAAAAGTCAACAGAATTCTCTGTTGGGCGTGAATGTATAGGTGTTGGGCAATGGAAGCCATAATCACATTCAGCCTCTGGCTGGTTCAGGTGTTTCAGAAAGATAGAAAGATAGAGAAGTAGGCCACTCTTAGGCTTCATATGACATACAGTTTGCTAAATTAGCACTCCAGACCACACCAGCAGCTAGGGTTAGGCCTAAAAACACAACAACAACAAGACGCCTACAGCCAAGCCAGCCATGCCCTCAGTACAAAAATCCAGGCTAGCCATGAAACGGATCCGAAAACTAAGGAGAACCACTGATGGTAATAGAACTAGTGAAAGGAGAACCACTGATGGTAATAGAACTAGTGAAAGGAGAACCACTGATGGTAATAGAACTAGTGAAAGGAGAACCACTGATGGTAATAGAACTAGTGAAAGGAGAACCACTGATGGTAATAGAACTAGTGAAAGGAGAACCACTGATGGTAATAGAACTAGTGAAAGGAGAACCACTGATGGTAATAGAACTAGTGAAAGGAGAACCACTGATGGTAATAGAACTAGTGAAAGGAGAACCACTGATGGTAATAGAACTAGTGAAAGGAGAACCACTGATGGTAATAGAACCAGTGAAAGGAGAACCACTGATGGTAATAGAACTAGTGAAAGGAGAACCACTGATGGTAATAGAACCAGTGAAAGGAGAACCACTGATGGTAATAGAACTAGTGAAAGGAGAACCACTGATGGTAATAGAACTAGTGAAAGGAGAACCACTGATGGTAATAGAACTAGTGAAAGGAGAACCACTGATGGTAATAGAACCAGTGAAAGGAGAACCACTGATGGTAATAGAACTAGTGAAAGGAGAACCACTGATGGTAATAGAACTAGTGAAAGGAGAACCACTGATGGTAATAGAACTAGTGAAAGGAGAACCACTGATGGTAATAGAACTAGTGAAAGGAGAACCACTGATGGTAATAGAACTAGTGAAAGGAGAACCACTGATGGTAATAGAACTAGTGAAAGGAGAACCACTGATGGTAATAGAACTAGTGAAAGGAGAACCACTGATGGTAATAGAACTAGTGAAAGGAGAACCACTGATGGTAATAGAACTAGTGAAAGGAGAACCACTGATGGTAATAGAACTAGTGAAAGGAGAACCACTGATGGTAATAGAACTAGTGAAAGGAGAACCACTGATGGTAATAGAACTAGTGAAAGGAGAACCACTGATGGTAATAGAACCAGTGAAAGGAGAACCACTGATGGTAATAGAACTAGTGAAAGGAGAACCACTGATGGTAATAGAACTAGTGAAAGGAGAACCACTGATGGTAATAGAACCAGTGAAAGGAGAACCACTGATGGTAATAGAACTAGTGAAAGGAGAACCACTGATGGTAATAGAACCAGTGAAAGGAGAACCACTGATGGTAATAGAACTAGTGAAAGGAGAACCACTGATGGTAATAGAACTAGTGAAAGGAGAACCACTGATGGTAATAGAACTAGTGAAAGGAGAACCACTGATGGTAATAGAACTAGTGAAAGGAGAACCACTGATGGTAATAGAACTAGTGAAAGGAGAACCACTGATGGTAATAGAACTAGTGAAAGGAGAACCACTGATGGTAATAGAACTAGTGAAAGGAGAACCACTGATGGTAATAGAACCAGTGAAAGGAGAACCACTGATGGTAATAGAACTAGTGAAAGGAGAACCACTGATGGTAATAGAACTAGTGAAAGGAGAACCACTGATGGTAATAGAACTAGTGAAAGGAGAACCACTGATGGTAATAGAACTAGTGAAAGGAGAACCACTGATGGTAATAGAACTAGTGAAAGGAGAACCACTGATGGTAATAGAACTAGTGAAAGGAGAACCACTGATGGTAATAGAACTAGTGAAAGGAGAACCACTGATGGTAATAGAACTAGTGAAAGGAGAACCACTGATGGTAATAGAACCAGTGAAAGGAGAACCACTGATGGTAATAGAACTAGTGAAAGGAGAACCACTGATGGTAATAGAACTAGTGAAAGGAGAACCACTGATGGTAATAGAACTAGTGAAAGGAGAACCACTGATGGTAATAGAACTAGTGAAAGGAGAACCACTGATGGTAATAGAACTAGTGAAAGGAGAACCACTGATGGTAATAGAACTAGTGAAAGGAGAACCACTGATGGTAATAGAACCAGTGAAAGGAGAACCACTGATGGTAATAGAACCAGTGAAAGGAGAACCACTGATGGTAATAGAACTAGTGAAAGGAGAACCACTGATGGTAATAGAACTAGTGAAAGGAGAACCACTGATGGTAATAGAACTAGTGAAAGGAGAACCACTGATGGTAATAGAACTAGTGAAAGGAGAACCACTGATGGTAATAGAACTAGTGAAAGGAGAACCACTGATGGTAATAGAACTAGTGAAAGGAGAACCACTGATGGTAATAGAACCAGTGAAAGGAGAACCACTGATGGTAATAGAACTAGTGAAAGGAGAACCACTGATGGTAATAGAACTAGTGAAAGGAGAACCACTGATGGTAATAGAACTAGTGAAAGGAGAACCACTGATGGTAATAGAACCAGTGAAAGGAGAACCACTGATGGTAATAGAACTAGTGAAAGGAGAACCACTGATGGTAATAGAACCAGTGAAAGGAGAACCACTGATGGTAATAGAACTAGTGAAAGGAGAACCACTGATGGTAATAGAACCAGTGAAAATACTGGTTCAGGCCAGCTGCACAAGGCTGCTTTCACAATGACACCCTATTCCCTATATCGTGCACTACTTTTGACCAGGGGCCCATAGGGTAGTAGTGCACTACTTTTGACCAGGGGCCCATAGGGTAGTAGTGCACTACTTTTGACCAGGGGCCCATAGGGTAGTAGTGCACTACTTTTGACCAGGGGCCCATAGGGTAGTAGTGCACTACTTTTGACCAGGGGCCCATAGGGTAGTAGTGCACTACTTTTGACCAGGGGCCCATAGGGAATAGGGTGCAACTCAGCCTTAGTATAGGAAACAAGACAAAACTGAGGCCAAAAGCACAAGCAGTGGTTGTTGCCTAACTAGAAATATCCATCTCCCTGTGACAACCAGTAGGTTCCTGAGTTAATTGGTCAGAGCATTTCAGTATTACCTCATAGGCAATCAATAGAAAGAAAACGCAACGACTGGAGCCTCTGCTGTAAAGCTTCTTTAAAGCCATGCATCTTCTATGAAGGTTTCAAATGTGCGTCTTTACGTTCAAACCTGGTTGAAACAAAGTCTACCCGGCAACAAATTGATCCTGGACAAAGAAAACAGCGATTCCCAATGGAATGAAACAAATGATGCTCTGAGAAGGTTTAAAGTAAATAGCTCATAAACACTGCATGTGCTAGCATCAGTTCATCTGGTTATTGTAGGCCTAACATTTCCAGGAAAAACCTACTAGCTAGAGTATTTGAGAGTGCAGGCCTATGTAGTTAAAAATCGGTCCTAAATTAAAAGACGCTTTTTTTTTTTCATAATGTCACATGACATTTATCTTGTCCTGACAAAATGTTTCCTTAAAAGATGGAATCCGTACGGGGGGGGGGGGGAACAGCGTCACTGGCCGAGGAGCTTTGTGGCAAAATAATAAATAAAAGCAGAAAATATTCTGGGTATCTCAGATTGTACTATTCTCACATATGAAATTTCATTGGGAGCAAGGATGTTTGATATATGATTTTTTTTAAAACATTTGTATCACAAATCATTTGAGAAAATGATGAAAAAGTGCCCATTTTAGGGACTTTTTAGACCTGTTCAAGATAAAGGAGCAACGCTACAATAATGGGATTACTCTAAAACTCAGATTCTTCACTTTAAAATGTAGCCAAACCAAATCAAATGTAAAAATAAATAAATAAAAAACCTCTTAAATATCCGCTCCGAATTAACATTCAAAAGATGTCTGCAGAAAGAATGGGGCCTTGCCACCTTGCCTTGAAACATCTCTTTTAGTTATTGAACTACAGTATTTAAAAAGTGGATTTACACCTGGTAACATAATTTCAGTGAAGGAATTGAATCATGGGGGTCCCTGATCTGTACTATTACAGGAATGCATAATGATGTATATAAATGTCATTCTCTTCATGGTGATGTATCCTGAATAGGGACACAAAAGGGTAGAAATATACAACATCCTCCTTCGCATTATTATACACACTGGCTAGTTAGCCAAAGTGGTTAAGGGCGACGGGCCAGTAAAGGTCACTGGTTCGAATCCCCGAGCCTCTCAGGTGGTAAAATTAATATCCCAGAGACCCTAGACCCACTCCAATTTGCGCCAACAGATCCACAGATGATGCAATCTCTATTGCACTCCACACTGCCCTTTCCCACCTGGACAAAAAGGA